>NW_026931271.1:0-4492 GCF_032062105.1 Saccostrea cuccullata | reverse complement strand
ACATCATGACAACGCATTAGTTTTTTTTGGGAAAAACCCCAAAAATTTGATATCCCTTTTTAAATTTTTAAAACTGTTTTTTGGTAATGTTAAATTCCAAGTTTGGATCAAACACCCAAAATTTCGAGTTTTTCAAAACTTATTACAACTTTTCTTCATTTCACTCTATCACTTTCAATAAATTTTAAAGTTTAGCATTGGAAAAAGGGAAACGGGTTTTTCAGAATTTGGTAACCTTTAAAAATATCTTTTAACATGTTAATGTGAAAAACCCGTTCCCTTTACCCCCTGGGTTTTAAACTAAATTTTTCTTTCCTACCTTCTTTTTTTAAAAGGGCCAAAAAAAGGCCTGAAAAAGGATGACCTGGGTTTAAAAAAAACCTTATCACCTGGCTTAAACACCCTATTTCTGGCATCTTTGTCATACCACATTTTCATTTTCATCTGAGAATTCTTCAAATTTTCTTGTGCTAATTTACAAGCATTGTAAAGTTTTTCTTTGAAATCAGACACATAATCTAAAAGATTAAGATCTCTAGTCTCAGTCAGCCACTTTTCCTTCAACAATTTCAAAGGTCCTCTAACTGTTTGACCAAACACCAATTCAAAAGGACTGAACCCAAGAGACTCCTGGACTACTTCTCGTGCAGCAAATAGCACAAGATGAACCCCTTCATCCCAGTCTTTCTCATACTGATAACAATAGGTCTTCAGCATTGTTTTTAAGGTCTGGTGAAAACGTTCTAGCGCCCCTGGGACTCAGGATGATAAGCAGTTGATCTATATTGCCTTATACCAAACTCATGCATGACTTGCTGGAACAACCCCGACATAAAATTTGAGCCTTGATCCGACTAAATTGCCTTGGGTGCTCCTACAAAACTGAAAAACTTGGTTAGGGCCTTAACTATGCTCTTTGCCTTTATATTCCTTATAGGTATGGCTTCAGGAAATCGAGTGGATGTACACATAATGGTAAGTAAATACTGGTTTCCTGACCTATTCCTAGGCAAAGGTCCTACACAATCCACCAACACTCGACTAAACGGTTCTTCAAAAGCTGGAATTGGTTGAGAGGGCAGTCGTATATTCTGATTCGGTTTACCTACCATCTGACAAACATGACATGACTTGCAAAACTTCGAAACATAGCCTTTCTTAGCTTAGGCCAATAAAATGACTCAAAATCCTATTATAAGTCTTATTGATACCTAAATGACCAGCCATAGGTGTATGGTAGGAGCTAAACTCATGACATCTCGACGATAAGCAGCTGGGACCACTATCTGGTGAACAAAACGCCACACTTCATCTGGAGAAGCGTCAGGTGGTCGCCATTTTCGCATAAGGATGCCATCTTTCCTATAGAAGCATTCTCCAACTTTAGTAGCCTCTTCTGGTGGAAGTACCTGTTCTTAAGTTGAATGATATCTCGGTATTTATGTTGTTCAGAGAGAAAACGTTCTCGGCTGAGGATGTCCTTGCCTTGGCTAACTAGTGGATGCAACTCATCATCCTCACCACCAAATTTTGGTAAAAGTTCTTTCTTTCTTCTTTTCTTCTTGATATTGTGTGGTTCCATGCTTTTTTTGAGTGCCATCAAGGTCAGTAAGAAAGTGTCATTCAAATCAATATAGACAGAGGAATTCGTCTCGTCAAAGGCTTGAGTATGGTCTGCCTCCATTTCTCGTCTTCTGGCCATCGCTCTAGTAACAGCACAGGCTGGATAAATGTCATCATCTTCATCATCGCACATGACATTGGAAGTGATTTTCTCTCACAAACTATAGGATCAGGTACAACCTTCCCACCAGCTAAATCGTTGCCTAACAACAAAGAAATGCCTGGAATGGGAAGAGTAGGTCAAACACCTCGATAACAGGTCCAGTAACTAAATCTGACTTCAAACTAATTTTATGCAGGGGAACATCAATGACGCCTAGCTCCACACCCCTGTAATAAAACTGACCCACCAGTAGAAGTCTGCTCAGACAAAGGAAGCACGCCCTCCAACAATAACGTCTGTGCAGCACCAGTACTCTTCTCAAAATCTGGACAGGTTTTATTTCGCTAGAGTCACCGAGTGAAACAAATCCCTGACGTAGAAAAGGGCTTATAATCCTCCATAGAATCAATAGAACTGGACTGTGAACCCTGGACATCAGGAGTGTGGGACAAATCGAAACTAAGGCTTCTCTATCACCTCTAACTGCCGCACAAGCATGTGGTTGAGTTTTATCAAAATCATTTTTTCTCTTAAGTTTAAAGCATTCACTGATCAGATGACCCTTTCTTACAATAACTACAAGTTGGGAGGCGGCCCTATTGCGGCGTTGCTGGAGCACGTCCTGGACCGGACTTAAAACCGCCTTGTGATGGAAGCTGGAGACTTGTGAAGCTGGAGACCTGAGAACCGCTCTTTTTTATATGTGTTCTAATTGGTAGAATTACTGCTAGTCTGAGATCTTGATACAAAATTCTTTTTATAAGAACAACATAAGTATCAGATATGACTGCTGCCTCTAACATTATAAGTTGTATGTTGTAAATGTGTTTTCAAATCTTGAGGAACACATTCCTAAATTATACAGGATGACTTAGCACAAATTCACAAAAGTTTTATCAGGTTTCTTAGATCTAAACCAATGATCGAATAAATCTTCTTCTCGTGAAAATTCAACAAATGTTTGATTATCAAACTTTCTATACTTTCTGAACTTTTGTCTATACGCTCAGAAAGTCTCGAAAGTTTGATAATAGAAAAAGCATTTGACCACGAGAAAGAAGATTTATTGGATCATTGGTTTGATCTAAAAAAACTTATAAATTTTTAAATTTTTCCCAAGTTTGTGGAGAGTTTTAAAGGATTTTAAAAAAATTTAAAACACATTTAAAGATAAGAATGTGAAAACTTTAAAGGCGCGGGTCTTATCTTATGTTTTAAAAAAAAAGATTTTTATCAGACCAGATACAGTAATTCTAAATTCAACACATATAAAAAAATTAGGTTCAGTCTTCCACAATTTCCCCCCATTCATCCCAGGGGGTTTTTAGTCCGGTCCAAACATTTTAAATCTGGATGGGTTTCCTAAGAAAAAATTGGGATAGTGAATGTTTAAAAACTTAAGGAAAAATGATTTTGAAAAATCAACCACGTTGTGGGCATTGAGGTGATGAAAATTTTTGTTTTGTTCTGACACTCCTGATGTCCAGGTTCAGTCCCTTTTTATTTATAAAATTTAAGCCCTTTTGCTCAATTTGTTTTCGGTGATTTCACAAAATAAAATTTTAGTTTGAGTCTGGTGTGGAAGAATTTTCCCCTTGGAGGCCTCTTGTGGGTAGTATTTAAGGGGGGTGAATTAAATTCCCCTTTCTTTATTTGAAGCATGGCCGAAGACAAAAAGGGGGAACCCTACTCAAACCTTTTAAAACAATTTTTTTGATATTGATTTGAATGACCTTCTTTGCCTTTTATGGGACTCAAAAAACTAACCCCAAATAAAAAAAGGAGAAAGAAAAAAAGGGGGGGAAGAAAAAACAAAACCCAAAATTTGGGAAAAATTTTTCTCAACATAAAACCAATATTTTGGGGAAAAAAAAGTTAAAAGCTTTTATATGAAAGATGGCATCCTTTGGAAAATGGGAAACCCGACGTTCCCCCATGAAGTGTGGGTTTTTTTCCCAAATGCCGCTGCTTATGGTCGAATGTTGGTTTAGGGGAAACATAGGGGGATTTTGGTATCAAAAAAAAAGGATTTGAGTCATTTTTTTTGGCCTAACTAAAGGAAAATTTTAAGTTTTCAAGTTGGGTTCTGCAGTGGTGGTAAACCCAAAAAGAAGATACCATTCCCCTCTCCAACCCATTCCTTTTAAACCTTTTTTAGTGTTTTAGTGGATTGTGTAGGGGTTTTCCCAGGACCAGATTAAAACATATTTATTACCATTATTTTACATCCACTGGGTTTCCCGAAGCCATACCTTTAAATTAAAAAACAAAAGCATATTTAAAGGGCCCCAACCAAGTTTTTGGTTTTTAGGAGCACCCCAATTTAGTCAAAAGGTCAAATTTTATGCGGGGGGGTAAAAAATTGAGTTGGGGATAAGGCAATATAGATCAACTGTTTTCCCCATCCCCCGGGGGGCCTTTAAAAATTTTCCAAAACCTTAAAAAAAATCTGGCCTATTTTTAATATGAAAAAACTGAGGGGTTCATTTGTCTATTTGTGCACAAAGCAGTCCAGATTCTTGGGTTGGGCCTTTGAATTGGTTTTGGGAAAGTTTTTTGAAATTTTAAAAAAAGTTTAAAACTTTTTTTTGATTATGTGTTTATTTCAAAGAAAAACTTTCAATGCTTTTAAAATTACCCCAAAAAAATTTAAGAATTTGATGAAAATGAAAATGTGGGATGACAAAGATGCCAAAAGGTGTTAAAAGGGTAAGGTTTTGTATTTTTTCCTATTCCTGGGATTTTACAGGGCCCAAGGGATTGAAA
>NW_026931270.1:0-46182 GCF_032062105.1 Saccostrea cuccullata | reverse complement strand
TAATCCAGAAAAAGAAAAACTTGAAAAGCAAAAAAAAAAGCAAATTCTCCAAACGCAAAAATCTTACTTCTTTTTTTTTGGTGGTGGTGGGGGTGGTATAGGGGTGCTCAGAATCAAACGTCTAACAGTACCATTTTTTCTCACACCCTATTGTTAACCCATCTGTGACTACACTGAAATGCCTATATTGTTTGTATCTTTCCAAAAAAGCCCCCCCCCCTTGTTCCGAAGCCTATGTCATGCATATATAATTGCATAGGCACCTGATGTTACTATTTTTCTTAAAAAAATAATGACCCATACCAACTATTATTCTGCTATTAAAAAAATATATAATTATGTAACGTCAAGTGCCTGTGGTTCCGTGCTGTATAAATAATTTGTTCTTTGCTCTTCTGTCTCATTCCCAAGCCCCGGAAAAATGAAATGTTTCTAAAACCAAGTTGAACATACAATTTTTTTTTTATCTTAGTAATAAAACCCGGGTCCCCTGAATTTTCTCCAGTGGGGTGCCCAACCAACTGAACTACTAGTACTTGGCCACAAGCAATTCATCTAACTACCACATCCCTCCCTTCTTAAAGATCTTCGCCCTCTTAGAAACCAACCCAGGCTCATCCAGGGCTGCGGTCTTCCACCTGTATTTTCCAGGGAATAGCATGGCACCAAATATTACAGGAGAGAAGAAAAATGCGATTGACGAGGGTCTGGAATCGAACCCAGCCCCCTGGGTTTTCTCCAGACAGGTGATCTACCAAAGGCACGTAGGCACGTCAGAGGAACAGGGGGTTGGTTCATCACTTTTTTCCCAAACATTTCTTTTACTATTGAAAATGATCATTGAAATGGTTGTCCCCCTTTTGTTGAAGTGTAGTCAAATCAAAGCAGGTAATGAAGGGAAAAAATGATGATGGGAAAAAAACTGAGGAGTTGATACCAAAGGCGCGAAGTATCACATATGGCCGTAGGAGCCGGGGTCGGGGGGGGGGGCAATAATAATTGCCGATATATAATATACTATAGAAAACAAACAGTAAACTATAGAAAACATGTAGTATTAATACCATAGAAAACAAAGCTACATTTGAATACTACCCTCGTGCCCCCTCAATTGAAACGTCTGATGACATTTTTTATAGCTTGTCAAGGAATTTTTGGTATTTGCAATTGATATAGTACCTCCTTCTGAAAATTTATAGCTGTCCATAAATATTAACGAGGCTCGACCTTTTTTTAATTGCTAAAATTTCAAAATGTTGAATTTTTTCTTTGGTAATATACCATATCTAAAAAAATAAGAAATTTTTGGGTTATTTGTTGACCCCCCAGCCTCCTTAACTCAAATTTACCACAAAATTGTTATGTAGGGCATCTTAATTAGTATATACAAAAAAATGAATAAGCTCAGATCCTTTTTATCTTAACTGAGCTATAATAGAAGTTCTGATCTGAAATTGATTCATCGTAAATCTGATAAATAATTTTATTCTGTAAATAACAACTTTCTTCCCTATCCCTTTGTACGATGTAGACTGCACGCAATCTGTAAAATGAGTCAAACTCAAGTGGCCTACTTAAATGTAATTAATTTGTGTCTCACTACTTCTTCTCCCGACACAATTTTAGCACACTCTTCCTGTTTGCCAAGTCAATACAGCGAGACGTGATTTATTTATTAGATGAAGCGGATTTTTGTTTTTTTTGTCTTTCAAAATGCGTCCGTGTCAACAAGCACAAATCCAACATTCAAAATTTTTCAGGATCTAGGAACAATGAAGCAGTAGGAAATCAATCAATCAATAAACAAATCAATCAATCAATAATTTAGTGAAATCCTCATTGAACAGGCTGAAGAGAATACCCGAAATCGAGTATCATCCGTGAAATCGCGTATAATACCCGATATTACGGAATCGTTGAATCCGCGAAATCGGGTATATATACCGTGCAACTTTCTGTATAGCAAAAAATAAAGCAACGGCGCATTATATATGCCAGTTAACTTGAACATCAGTATCTTTGGAGTTTATTCTTATTGAACCCAAATTACATGGTTGTCTAACAAGTTTGAAATCTCACGACCATCACACAGGTGCTCGTGGAAAGGATCCCCCTCCCCCCGAATATATACCCCGTGTCCAAAGATATTTTTATTATCTTTTTTTCATAAATTTATCTTCTAGTACACATTTACAATGTATTCCATATGAAAAATAAAAAAAATAACGAACAGTTAACAAATAACGTTTCATTAAATATCATACCCGCGGTATTATAAAACAGACAAGTTTCGGGGGGGGGCTGTCCGCAAGCACATGTGTACCAACACTGCTGGGGTAGCAACGAAGGCACGGTGGCGTCATTATTTTTCAATACAATTTCTTAAAATAAAGAAATACACGTCGTCCGTGTTTATTTCCCTATAAATTATTCTCCAAGCTTAATATCTTAACTTGTGCATTTTTCACAAAATGTAAAACTTGAAAGAAATTTAACGACTAATGCTGTGCTATGTTTTCTTTACAAAGAATGTATGGTGTCTCTTTCACATTATATTTAAATTATATACCTCAGTTGGTAATTATTTCTCATCGATATATAGAATACCGACATTTTTGTAAGGGAAAAATAAAACAAAATAGAAACAAACAAAAAACATTTTAAAAAAGCAAATTGGAAAGCAGGTTGCAATTAAAAAATGATATAAAATGAAAATTAAATAATTATTATGTGTACTTAAATACCTCTTTAAAAAAAAATAAAGTGTATCTAATTGTATATATGGATTAAGGAAAAGATTCTTGTATGGGAGTGGGAGAAAGAGGTGTATATGTTTTGCAATAACTTAAATATATATAAAAAAGGAAAGATTCTTTAGTAAAAGCATTATTTCATCCTATGGTGTATATATACAGCACAGTCCTGCTATTCCCGCGAGGTAAGTGGAGGCGCGTATTTTTTAAAGGATTTTCATAAAATTGCCTGGGGTGGGGTCATAAAAATTTTAAAAATCCACGTCTTTTCATGTTCTAATTATATAATTATACATCCTCAATATTGAGCTAATATTCAAATATAAATTATATATTAAAGTTTTCACAAATCTTACTGTTTTTACGTTTTATACACATGAATAAACTAATGTGGAGTATTCAATTACGTCATAGCTTAATTCTTAAGCTTCCAGCAGAACTTGCAAAACATCTCGAATGTTAACCCTCATCCACACAGATTGGAGCCATTCTTTTATTACATGAATAATTCAATTTAGCAACTATTTTTTTTTTGCTAAAACACTCAAACAAGAACTATAAATATATATAAAAAAAACACACTGTTTTCTAGTATTTATGGCCTACGAATTTATGCTGCACTGTTTTTGCGTTCAAATGTACACGTAGGAAGAGAATCTGACACAGTAGCACTCCCCCCCCCCCCTAAAAAATAGAAGAAGGACTAGGATAAAAGTTTCAAGTTTTATCAGATATTAAAAAAGCCTAGAGAAAAGTCATAGCATGAATGTATTTAGAATACACTTAATATGAATATTTATATGACCCCTCCACTTTTATTATAGGATAGACAGCTAGGGTAGATTATTGTCCCCCGCTTTCGCGAAAGCAAGGGGACATTAAATCTCATTCGTCTGTCCGTCTGTCCGTCAGTCTGTCCACTGTCCACATAACTTTTGAATGGTAAGGGCTAGGGCTTTTATACTTCACATATATAATCCTTGTGAGAAGACTTTTCATCGGACACCAAAAACTTTAACCCTTTGTCCTTGACCTTGGAGTTCAGTGATGATTTCTAAATAAATGACATATGATAGGATGTTCATATTACACACAATGTGTCATAAAAAATTGACATCTCACCCACAAAGACACCGAAAGCAGGGGACCAAAATTCCTTGAATTTGCTTGTCCCTTCTGTAGTCTATTTTAGGGTATATCGCTTACTCATGTTTATCACTTTTTGCTTTTATTCATTTTTAAAATAATGTTTTAAAAATAAAAAGTTTTTTTTTAATACTTGTCGTAACAAGGTTTCTATTTTAAACTCATATTGTTTCAGTATATTAGAAAATAATTGCATGAATGGTTTGTAGATATGAAAAATTCTATTCACTCAAGAGGGTAAAAAAGGGAAATATGATTTTTATAGGTGAATAAATCACTTTTATCATGCAATGGATATAGAAAATTTAATGACATCTAGCATTCAACTCTACAATAACATTTTACAATTCTTTTGATCATTTTGAAAGGGAGTGTCTCATGAACACATGGATAACACATTCGAGGTTATTTTCGCTTGTCCGAGAAAGTCTGAGAATTTGCGACCAGACATTTCATTTGATAAAATAAAGTATATCAGGAAAGACACTACACCTAGTAAGCAATAACAACCGTTTTAGCTATACACTTTCGCCCCCCGAAGTCGCCGAAAAATGTTGAAGGGTTGCTGCTCAGCGAAAATAAAACGTCGGTTGTCCTATGCGCATTAATTCAGAATTCCAGATCGTTACCAAAGTCATAATAAATTTAGATAACATCTGTCTCTGGGTGGAAATTGACTCGACATGCATTGTCGAGGTGTTAGAAATAATTCTGATCTTAACGGTCACGCAATCTGAAATCGTTAGCAGCATCTAAAGCATGGCTTCTAATATCTCTTCCTGTGTATATACAAGCTTTTGTTTCGAAACGAAATTGATATTTGGAAAAGTCGTCACTTTACCTTGTTGAAAAAAATATCTATTAAATAATGCCCCTTCTTTGAGGAGATTTCTTCATCCGTGTTTGATTTCTTTTTAATACAAAATGTAGTATTTACATAAAACTGCAGAAACTTTACTTATTTCAGTCTCAACTGCAAGTTGTGTTTTTTATTCAGTATTTTATCATTGTAACCTAAGTACCATTATCCTGTTTTCTAGTGATCGTCTTAGTCACGTGATGTATGTATTAAACGAATGGGCATTCCCCTGTTTGCCTTCTTAATATTTCATTGTCATCAGATCTTAAAATACTTATTTTCTACAGCAATCAATCAATCAATCAATCAATCAGTCAACTGAACTAATTAAGATACAGAATATATAATACATATTCTAAATCTTAATTTACAAAGTTGTGAACAAAATACATAAGGAGCGTGCAACCACAAATACTATATTGTACATTCTAAATATTCAAGTATTAAATTTCCGAAATTATTTGTTAAGCTCTCTCTTGATGAAAACTGTTTTATTGTGACTCTGACATACTAGTCACGTGATGTCTGTATCAGATAAATTGGGGTTCTTGCTTATAATAATAATAATATATGAATTTATAAAGCGCTAAATATTAATAATTTAACTCTAAAGCGCTGTACAATTAAACGCAAGTAAACATAATTTAAAAGCTATGAAAACTTATATAAAATATTAGCCCATACTCATATATATGTTCGAATTATAACATTAAAATACTACAAAATACATACAAAATACAATTACACCATCAATAAAACTCAATAAAAGAACATCATTTGTGATTTATGATTTGCTGCTTAAAATTGAGCACCTAAAATTTAAAAAGCTATCCTATAAAAAATGCGTCTTTAATTGTCTTTTGAAAATATCCAGGGACTGGGCCTGCTTTATATCATTAGGAAGGTCGTTCCACAAAAATGCTGCTGCCCAACCAAGTCGACGTTCACCATATGTCTTCGTCCTGATCTTAGGAACAACTAACCGTGATGTTGACTCAGATCGCAGTGATCTGGTAGGCTTGTATTCCATTATAAGATCTTTGATATACGATGGAGCTAACCCGTGTAAGGATTGGTAGACATATGTCAAGATTTTATATTGTGGACGAAAAAAAACAGGTAGCCAATGAAGATCAGCTAGGATAGGTGTAATATGCTTCCGCTTCAACGTTTTTAAAAATATATTTTCCTAATATTTCCTTGTCAACAAAAACATATTTATATATATATATATCTATCTCCCAAACACATATTAACAGTTTCAAATCCAAAGGGTATCAATGAAGAAACGCATAAAAAAAATTAAAGAATATTTAACGTTAACGAACATGATTTTTTCAAAGTCTCATTCATACATATAAAATACATGGTTACTGTCTTGAAACATGATGGAAGGCGAGGCTTGCCGAGCCCAAATATCGCTTATATTTCAAGACAGTAACCATGTATTTTGTTTTTCCTGCAATAAATCTTAACATCCCACCTCCAAAACGAGCTATTTTCAACCAAATTTAGGTACATTTCTGCTTTTAGAACGTTGGAATACATGTACGAGGCTTTATTAGGGCATTGGCCTTTAGTTTATTAGGTTACCTTTATTAGGTCAATGTAAGGCCGGATCAGTTGCAGGATAAAGTATATACAATCTGATTAAAATACAGATCTCTACATAGCGCAAAGCGCAGCTTTGCGCTATGTAGATAAAGTATATATAATGAAAAAAAAATGTATAATTAAATTGATTGACTGATCGACTCACTTTATTATTTATATGTTTTTGTATGATATATAAAGTGTAGATAAATAACATTCATTGGCTTATAAATGATTTTCTATGTTGTTATTAATCCTAAATCCTAAATCCAAAGTTAATGTCTTTCACTATATAACGAATTGTTGATCTTGTGTGCAAATCACAGAAGGATCCCCTATACACTGAGCACGGAAGGAGTTCTAATTTTGTTGTACATGTACTAATATGCAGCTAGATTTATCTGCCCTTTGATTTGATAGTGACAAAAATGAAATAATCTATTGTAAGTATTGTCAAGTATTCTAAACATTGTATTTTACATAGATGAAGTAAGTAAATACTTTACAAGGAGTTGTTTTCCCTGTTTAACTAAGAAGCTGTTATATGATTCTCAAATACTTTGTTGTCTTTTGATTTTTTTTTTCTGAAATAGAGTGAATAGGAAAAAATTGACATTTCATCTTTCTTTGCTGTAATTTTCTGTTAAAAGTCTAAAAGACAAGCTAATTCAGAGAATTCGTGTCTCCCGCTTAGGGAAAAAGTCAAACCCCCCTGACTGAATTTGTAGAATTATTAAATATCTGCATGAATACTGAAGCAAATAAAATACATGTATGTCAATATGCATATAAAGATTTGATTTCTTATTCTTTATTATGTGTATAGAAGATTTTTTTGTATGGAATATTTATCACACTGTAATGATGATTTTATAACCTCATAAATTTTTCATTTCACATGCTGAATACTATCATTTAGTAAAAAAAAAAGTATTTAAAAAAAAAAAGAAAGAAAGAGTCGACCGAGATTCGATCCCAGGACCTCTCACATTTGAAGCGAGAGACATAACCACTACACCACGGAGTCGCTTAACAGGGAGGGAAGTATATGCAGAACTGAAGTCACATACATGTATATATTCATGTTTTCATGTTCGGTATTCTCAAAATTTTACACAATCCATGGTGTTTGATTTATTTAGCCTTTATTAAACAGTTCTAATAGATGTAATAAGAACATAAAGTCCGCCGAGAACCTGTTTTATACGCAATAACTCTCCTCATGCCCCTGCGCTAAAAATAGCGACATGTAATACTAGAAATACTAATAAAACAAACGGGGCGGGGCACTTTGAGAGGGGCGAGAGACGTCCTAGGGAGTTTTGGTATAAAATTACATTGCAAAAGCTCAAAATCTTCTTGAAATATCGCCCGGAAATGATAGTGTTACACACAGACAGAATGTATAAATTTACGACCTTGAACTTTGACCTTTTGACCTCAAAATCAATAGGGGTCTTCTTTAGGCCACAGGGAGTTGTTATGTAAAATTTCATTGCGATAGCTCAAATGGTTCTAGAGATATCGTGTGGAAACGAAAGTGTTTTAACAGACATAATTTGCTTATTTATGACCTTGACCTTTGACCTTTTGACCTCAAAATCAATAGGGGTCTTCTTTAGTCCATAGGGAGTTGCTATGCTAAATTTCATTGCAAAAGCTCAAAGGGTTCTCGAGATATCGTGTGGAAACGAAAGCGTTACAGACAGACAGAAAGACGGACGGACGGACGGACAGACGGACGGACGGACAAACCCAAATTAATATCCCCCACTTTTCAAGCGGGGGACAAAAAAAAATCAGGAGTGTGTAAAATATATTACAGTTTGTCAATTTCCTGTTTTAGGCCGGTTGCCTCAATTTCTACTTTCCCTCAACAAATTTCACTGAAATAAACAATAACACTGAAAAGTCCATAAGGAAATAAACTTCCTTGATCACGTGGCAGATATTAACTATTAATAATAATGGATGGTTTGTTATTTCTCTTATTGTATATACTGTAATTAACGCTGTTATAAAATGTTACGATATCGAACAACATTGCAATGTCGACGATGTGAACGATGTAAACTAGAAATATAAGAAGGACAATGTTGACACAACGTCGACTGATATCGACCAACATTTCGATGTCGACGATGTGAACGATGTAAGCAAGAAAAATTAAAAGGGCATGCTGACTCGATATCGACCAACATTGCGATGTTGATGATGTGAACGATTTGAACAAGAAAAATAAGAAGGGCAATGTTGACACGATGTTGACTCGATATCGACCAACATTGCGATGTCGACGATGTGAACAATGTAAACAACAGAAAAGGGGAAGGCAATATTAACAAGATGTTGACGTTAAATTGTTAAACAATGTAATATATAGAGTGATAAACAAAGGTATTATTGACATGTTGAATATGTTACGATACCGGTATTAGGAGGACAGGTAGTTTTACAGCGATGTCGACAATATCGAAAAAACATCGAGCACTGGACTTACCTCAAATTTTACAGACAATGATGAGGGAAGAACAAGTATTTACTGACAGAACGTCACAGATACTCAAGCCGTATAAAGTCTTGAAATTAAGAAGTGTCATAAATGTCCTAAAATGACATAGGGTGAAGGCTATTGAGTTTTGTAGTCTGTTCAATAAAATACATGAGGTAGAAACAAAATGAAAGTACATATACACTGATTTGTACATGTAAGATTTTACCCAGCTGATTTTCTTTTTACAAATACTGCTTAGTGAGACATTAACATTTTTTTTTACATAAAAAATTACAATCAAAGGAAATGGAAATGCGCATTAAAATTCAAACTATTATAACATGGCTTACGGAGCAAAATTGGACCCCAAAAACTCTTCAACTTGACAAATTTATAAAGGTATAATGGACAATTTTGTCATGAAGAAGTGTCTCTTTTATGGATAAAATTTACTTTGTGAAAGTGTAAGGACATATGTCAATGAAAAGTGTCCCAAAGTTTATAGTTTTAATAAAAGATAAAAGAGATTTATAAACATTATTTTAGTATTATTCATGCAGTGTGAAATGCTTTAGCAACCTATGAATCGTAATATCATTTAGATAGTTTTAGAAAATCAGATCTACAAATCCATGCACCAGTTCTTTTAACTTTTTACTGCTCTAATTGTTCACACTCCCTCTCTTATCCACACTTTTTGTTCAAGTATAATCATGTTCTAACAGAATGAATTTGTTTTTTAAAAAAGGGTTAAAAATATTCCCTTCTCATCCACAACATAGGACTTTGGAGTTTGATCACTACACTTTTTTTCTAATCTAAAATTGTTTAGGTAAGCTGCCACTCCTCTTCCCTAGAAGAATACAAAAATCTGTAATAGCTGAGAAAAAAGTTCCATTCCACTGTTTATTCTGTGACATTATTGAAACCAAAGAGATTACATTTAAGGCTTTCTGGAAAGCCAGACTTGTTATACTACTATATTGTATTTAGTCTGACGTAAGATAATTTTTTAGTATATTATTCATGGTTGAAATTTTACAGACAATGATGAGTGGAGAGCAAGTGTTTACTGACAAAACGTCACAGATATTCAAGTTTTAAAAAAATCTTGAAATTAAGAAGTGTCATAAATGTCCTAAAATGTCATAAGATGAAGGCTATTGAGTTTCATGGTCTGTTCAATAAAATACATGAAATAGAAACAAAATGAATGTACATATACTCTGATTTGTACATGTATATGTTGGGGCTCTATCATGATGTTGAACGTGCCTGAAATAGTTTTCATTTTCTTTCAAATCTAAAATTCATGAATACTTTATGAAGCAGGGTTGTGGTTGCTTGTATTTTGATTGAGATATTTATCCATATTAATATACATGTATTAAAATTTACATGCATTTTGCTTAATAAAATCGTAACTTTTGATTGAAAGCAATCTAAATATCTTGGAAACAGGCCTGAAGCAAAATTTTTCAAAGTGTGTGTGTTAGAGGGGGGGGGGGGTCAAAAAAAAACCTCGTGACTACTCGATTTGTGCTGCATGTGTACATGTACATCTATCTCTCCTGTACAAATCCAAAACAAACCTTAGCCTTTGTACATGCAACTTACTAATGCTTGACGTTTTCAAATAAAATAAAAAAAGACCTATCAGGGATAGAATTAAACATTGATATTGTACTAAAAACTACATAATATACTATCACGTTAAGTAGGTGAACCTCTCTCATCATTGTAGAAAATGTTCAACAGTGTTAACGACAGTATCACCTTTCAAAGCAACCCGATAAATTAGTCCGAGGATGCATTATCGGTCGTTGTAAATTTTACCAGAGATCCCTACGCAAATGAAACGAACTCTCTGTACAGGAACCGCTGTGGATGCGGAGTTCACTCATTATTCTTTCAACATAGAATAGAATCCGACATTTAACACTTACTATCTTAAGCGAAATGATATTATTATGGATCGGCTTAGCAGTTCCATTAATTTAACAACAATCTAGAATATACGGACATACATTCAAGATAAGCTTCATTTTTTGTTTCTTTAGAAATGCTTTTATATATAAAAAGAATATATTTTCTAGAAAAAAAAATCTTATATGATGAATTTTCCTACCTTCTATATCGACAGCTCTCTATCTATGGTACAAAATGCAGTCTTTGTACACAAATGCACAAAAGGTTAACTTTTTCAGCTCTAATGTATGTCAAACTCTTTATGTAGTAAAATATAACATTTAAGTGTCGTTATCCTGTTTTCCAGTGATCATCCCAGTCACGTGATGTATATAAAAGATGAATAGGAATTCTCAATTTTGTCTCTTTAATATTTCAGTGTCAATTGAACTTCAAATGTTCATTTTCTGTAGCAACTATAGAAATTCAACTTGTAATATTCAATAAAATATGTTTAAAGTAATCACAACAACCGAAGAAGGTAATGCATGTACATTGTAGGCTGGTTACACGCATATAATCCGTCACTCAGGATTACACAAATTTTAAACATGCAACCACAAAAGTTTCATTATTTTTATTTTTTGTTATTTTAATTTTTATGTTCGATCTACCTGATAAAACTGTTTTTTTTTGGATATCTAGGAAGTACAATGTGAAATTAAATGGGAAAACATATTATGAGTTTTTATAATCTTATAAATTAGTTTAAAACAAATTAATAATTTTGAATGTAAGCTATTTTAGATCCTCTCCTTTACATAGTTCACTTCAAAAAAAGTTAAAATTTCATGGATATTTCAAGCAACGTAAGTAGATCTATTTTGCCCTTTAAGTTAAAATTGAATATACTGAAATTTACAGTGCAATGGACAGTTTGCGCTCAACACGAATATTCTAATTATTTTTTTTTATATTATATCAAAATAAAGTAACCATAGTCAAACATAATTCAATCAGATATCAACAGAAAATGTTGATATTTTTTTGCATTCTTTAATTATCATTGAGTGATGACTGACTGTCAACAACTGTTTATTTAATTTATATTCTTTGATACTGATGAAGTGATGCCCGACAGTCAACAACTGTTTATTTAATTTTATATTCTTTGATACTGATGAAGTGATGCCCGACTGTCAACAACTGTTTATAAATTTAAATTCAACATTTTTGACACTGACATGTGTTTTGGATATCTAATTGTATCATATAATCTCTGCGAATGACTACCCGATATTTGAAATCATAAAATCTGATTATTTTCAGCAGATTTTAACTCAAAGTACATCTTGTACATTTATAACAGTGTAAATTTAAGTATCAGTCTTTCAAATAAATATTCAACAAATTTTTAAAGAAATTTTCTCATTTCACCAAGGCCATCCCTTTGAAAAGCGAAGAAATTCCAGCACGACTCAAACGTTATTTTTAGGCTGATGTTTGTGACTGTTAATCCCAACTCAATCATTTGGGACCTATCGAACTGTCTTTTAAAAACATTGCCACAAGCAAAAGACGATGTCTTTATCTAATATAGTTTTAAAAGTTACCTCATTAAAATTTTGATTTTAAAACGTAGATTTGCATGTTTGGTCATGGCTAGTGATTTTATGGTTCAGCTCGTAAAAAATTATCGGAAGTAGCCGAATTGATATAGTACTTATAAAAGTTTATGTCATCCCCTTTTATAGGTCATCCGACCTTAAATCATAAGTATCTTATATACCATCACTAGTATCTTATATATTTTACTACATCTTATATCCGGCTGCTAGACCTTGTTTTTTGTTGTTAAAAATGTAGTCTTTTCATAAAAGTGCAGAAAGTTAAATGTTTCTAGTCTCTAGTGCAAGTTAAATTCTTCATTTAATGTAATGTTATCTATAAGTACCCTTATCCTTTTTTAAGTGATAATCCCTGTCACGTGATGTATGTATTAGACGAAAGGAGATTCTTCTTTTTGCCTTCTTAATCTTTCCTTGTCATCAGATCTTCTAATATTTATTTTCTACTGCAACTACAAAACAATTCAATCAACCAGATAATTCAACTAAACAAGTTATACTTCATAGGTTATACATAAATTGTAAATCTCGATTCTATAAATTAAAGTTGTGAACAATCATCTGCCTACAACCACACATTCTACTGGTACGTTCTACATAAGTATTTTCGAACGACGGATAAAAACTGGTATGATGTGACACTGACATCTTAATCACATGATGTATGTATCAGCTAAATGGAGATTCTTATTTTAACTTTTTTCTCACTATTTTTCTTGAAAATATTTCCTTGTTTACAGAAATATATGAAACCTCAAATGTTATATATTTGATAGATAATATTTATTTGCATATAAAAGATTTCGAATGATTTACAAATCATTTACTGATAGAAGCGGTTATTCACTTTAACACTTTTTCCTAAGAAGTGAAAAAAACGAATACAACACAATTTTGTCAGGAATAGGACATGGTATTTTTTTCTGCATTTGAAGATCTTTGGTAGTATTAATAGATACTCGTTCATCTTTTCATATAAAATTTCATTCAGTAGACCAAATACCGTATAAGTAGAATTTTTAGCGAGGATTTAATTTTGGCATTATTAGCGAGGGTGCTGACATCGTTAAAATTAAATATCGCTAAAAATTAATTGCGTATGATTTGTAATAGATTCTTTAGTTAGCATTTTAAAATCGCTAAAATTACTTTTCACTAAAATTAAATTCCAGATTTTAGGTAGAAATCGCTAAATTTGCGTCTCGCTAAAATTTCCACTTATAGGGTATATATTGGCGTGTGCTTCATGTTAGTTTTGATCATGTTTGCCATTAATTAGTTACTATTGTACATGATCAGAGGTAATCATCTTACTTTTTTCAAAATGTTCTTTAAATGGAAACAAATTTTAAATAACAAATAAACTCTTTCGAAAATAAACAAAATATGACATATGAAATTGTATCGAACGGTTTATGTTTTATCCCGATTTTTTCATATTCTAAATCACTTTTCAGAGTTCAAATCTGAATGTTTTATGTAAAAATGAAAAGGACACACCATATTCAAAAGAATGTTTGTTTGCCCTCTCTCGACCTAGGGTTAAACCTTTGATTTTGGGTCTGTATTTAGGTGGAATTTTTTTTTTCAAAAAAGTTCTGCATATTTTCGACTAACAAATGAGGAAATTCTGGGAAAAAGAATTTTTAAAAATCATTTTTCACTGGTAAAAAAATTGTGTCAGGCCAACTTTAGCCGTTTGAGAGGGAGAGAGCAAACAAAAAACTTTTTAATCTCTGTTAAATTATTTTCATTTTTTATATATACACGTGTAACATTATATTATAATATATATATTTTTTTACATTGTGGCAAGGATAGTTGAAGTTCACTTGAGTTTGAAAAATACTCTAAACACTCAGCACGGAAGGTGTTCTAATTTCTTTGAAATAATAATGAAATTAAATAAATTGAAATATGCGGTGGAATAATCAACTGTTATCAATACTCTATTGTTTTAAACAGTGTATTATACCTAGATGATGCAATTGAATACCTGATAAAGAGGTTTTTCCCTGTTAAAGTAAGAACCTGTTATTTCTTATCTTACATACTTTGTTGTCTTGGGGTTTTTCTGGAACAGTATGATTAAGAAAATGTTGAAAATGAAACAAATCACCTCATAATTTTATCTATTTTTCATGTAATTTTGTAAAGTCTAAAAATAGATAAAATGATCATAAGTGTGTAGAGTATCATGAAGTTTTTCAATTTCCTGTTTTAGGCCGGTAGCCTCAATTTCTACTTTCCTTCAACAAATTTCACTGAAATAAACATTAACGCTTAAAAGTTTATAAGGAAAAAAACTTCCTTGATCATGTGATACATATAATTTCAGGTTCAAAATACATCCAATAAATACATAATAAAATCGATAAAAGTGTTAATTTTGTTTTCCACTATTGGTGTTTGGAACAAATAACTGCGCCTAATGAATCAATTTGCCATGAAAGCCCTTTTTAGTTCAAACAGAAATGAGCATATTTGTCCTTCACCAGGCTCATATAAAAAGTGCAACTATAAATATGTTAAATTAAATAAAACCCACTTTGTAAGTATCAAGAAAGAATGAATAAATTAGATTAGTAAACTTAATGCAGGAATAATTCCTGGTCACATTTTACCAAAGAACACGACAAAGACTATAATAATTTGAGCATTTTTCTAACATCATACAT
Organism: Saccostrea cuccullata; assembly: GCF_032062105.1. NCBI lineage: Eukaryota > Metazoa > Mollusca > Bivalvia > Ostreida > Ostreidae > Saccostrea > Saccostrea cuccullata. The sequence goes on along the minus strand of NW_026931270.1, from coordinate 31,123 downwards.
TTACTTGCTGTTTTTTTTTTTCTAATTTTAAAATCACTAACTACGAGGATATTCCCCAACTCTTCAAAATACATGTATATTATAAAGCTCTTCAAATCAATATCTATTAAGGGAAAAAAATGCTACAAATATATTTTGATATTAGTCATACTTCGTTTGTAAAACAGGGCCATGAGTTTTGATACCTGAAATAGCAAAATTGTATTGCTTCAATAGTACAAATAATATAAATACATGTATATGATTACGCCAAATCTGATATCCAATTGTTTAGAATACATGTATTTAATTTTATAGAAACAAATCTCTACTGTGATGGATGCTCTGATATTTTCTCAACGATTATTGTTAACTCTTTAATTATAAGGTTAACTTCCTCATACAAGAATACAAATTTGTTTAATTTAGCATCAACTATTCATGCATATCCAATTCAGGTTCAGGGAAAAATGGTGTCATTAGTGACATTTTATATATTCCCAAAGCATGAACAGAATATTATAAACGATCTTTTAAAGCATAAATCAAAATTGTATTGAATTAGCTGCTCTACTCTCTCAGCACCTAGTATATTTCTCTTGCTTCTTTTAATCAGCTGAGTTATAATATCTACAAGTAAAACCCATGTTTTTCATCACCTTATTTTTAAGAAAAGTAATCTTTTTCTCACTTCATTGATGTCATATGCATAATACCATGTATATGCATGTCCATATATTATTTTTTCTATTCTCTTATTTTTCGTCAATGAATATGATATATAAAACATCACAATGAAAACTAGTTATTTGATAATTTAACTTTAATGTCTAATTACTATTTCGTTCTATTAAATAAATATGTTTAAAATTCTGCCAAAATAGCTAAGATTCTACAAATAAAATAGAATAGACATGCCAGAGTTGATATGTTTATTCAAATTTACTGTCCCAGAGCGCTAGATTACGTTATGTCGCTAAAATACTAACAGAATCTAAAGTATGGCTTCTGGAATAACAAGAGATTTTATTCATGCTAAGCAGAGCTATTACATGTAAATTCTTGGTAATTGTACCCGTAATTCAATGAACCATATTATTTTCCTCATAAGTATAATCACCAACCTTGCCAAGATGAGCGCCTTATAAAACTGTCTGAGATCTCTTTATCAATTTTCGGTACAAAATGTAGTCATTACACACAGCTGCAAAAAAATTTAACCTTTTTTTTATCTCTAGTGCATGATAAACTCTTTATTCATTAAAAAATAATGTCTGAGTACCGTTATCCTGTTTACCAGCAATCATCTAAGTCACGTGATATATGTATCATATAAGCAGGAATTCGCTTTTATGGCTTCTGAATATTTCCTTGTCATGAGACCTTCAACTAATAATTTTCTACAGCAACAATGAATCTGTCAATCAATCAATCAATCAATCAGTTATTTTAACAAGATGCTATATATGGGCCATTATATAAACCGTAACTAATGATTCCACAAATCTATGAACAATGTTAGCATGAAATTAAAAACGCTGCGTTAAATGTTGCACAAAAATTTTCTGAACATCAATTTTCTTATTATCTTCAAGATGAAACCTGTTTTGATATGCCACCGACATGTGCGTTGAATATTTAAGAAATATAAAGGGTGCAATATTTATAGGGATAGAAATGCATTTATAAGATCTTATAAATTAGATAAGATCACATTCATTTTGAATGGTTACTATTTTTAAAATACTCTCAATAAGCTACATACCAAAGACTTGGAATTTTATGTCTTACTTTTTATACAATTTTACAAGCTATATTTTTCCTCTTTTATTTAAAAATGAATAAACTAATATCTATATACATTGCAATAAACATTTTGGAATCAACTCGAATATTTTGAATATTTGTACGATTAGAAAGTAAAATTAAGTAAATATAATAAAATAAGATATTAGGGATAATACTGAAGGTTCTAGAATTTTTTACTGGTTTTATATTAAAAAAAAAATTATTGAGTGATGACTAGCTGTCAACCACTGTTTATAAGGTTTATATTCTTCACTTATTATTGTATAATGACTGACTGTCAACGAGTAATTATGAGGTTTATATACTTTAATTATTATTGAGTGATGGTTGACATTGGTCGGCATTATACAGATGTCTTGTCGTCGTCTTAGAAACAACCCTGATCTTAGGTCAGTCAGCCTCAAATCACTAACAACATCTAAAGCATTAGAAACAACCCTCATCGTGGGCCAATCAGCCTCAAATCACTAACAACATCTAAAGCATTAGAAACAACCCTGATCTTAGGTCAGTCAGCCTCAAATCACTAACAACATCTAAAGCATTAGAAACAACCCTGATCTTAGGTCAGTCAGCCTCAAATCACTACAACATCTAAAGCATTAGAAACAACCGTGATCTTAGGTCAATCAGCCTCAAATCACTAACAATATCTAAAGCATTAGAAACAACCCTGATCTTAGGTCAGTCAGCCTCAAATCACTAACAGCATCTAAAGCATTAGAAACAACCCTGATCTTAGGTCAGTCAGCCTCAAATCACTAACAGCATCTAAAGCATTAGAAACAACCCTGATCTTAGGTCAGTCAGCCTCAAATCACTAACAGCATCTAAAGCATTAGAAACAACCCTGATCTTAGGTCAATCAGCCTCAAATCACTAAAGCATCTAAAGCATTAGAAACAACCCTGATCTTAGGTCAATCAGCCTCAAATCACTAACAGCATCTAAAGCATCAGAAACAACCCTGATCTTAGGTCAGTCAGCCTCAAATCACTAACAGCATCTAAAGCATTAGAAACAACCCTGATCTTAGGCCAATCAGCCTCAAATCACTAACAGCATCTATAGCATTAGAAACAACCCTCATCGTGGGCCAATCAGCCTCAAATTACTAACAACATCTAAAGCATTAGAAACAACCCTGATCTTAGGTCAATCAGCCTCAAATCACTAACAACATCTAAAGCATTAGAAACAACCCTGATCTTATGTCAATCAGCCTCAAATCACTAACAACATCTAAAGCATTAGAAACAACCCTGATCTTAGATCAATCAGCCTCAAATCACTAACAACATCTAAAGCATTAGAAACAACCCTGATCTTAGATCAATCAGCCTCAAATCACTAACAACATCTAAAGCATTAGAAACAACCCTGATCTTAGGTCAATCAGCCTCAAATCACTAACAACATCTAAAGCATTAGAAACAACCCCGATCTTAGGTCAATCAGCCTCAAATCACTAACAGCATCTAAAGCATTAGAAACAACCCTGATCTTAGGTCAGTCAGCCTCAAATCACTAACAACATCTAAAGCATTAGAAACAACTCTGATCTTAGATCAATCAGCCTCAAATCACTAACAACATCTAAAGCATTAGAAACAACCCTGATCTTAGGTCAATCAGCCTCAAATCACTAACAACATCTAAAGCATTAGAAACAACCCTGATCTTAGGTCAATCAGCCTCAAATCACTAACAGCATCTAAAGCATTAGAAACAACCCTGATCATAGGTCAGTCAGCCTCAAATCACTAACAACATCAAAAGCATTAGAATCAACTCTGATCTTAGGTCAATCAGCATCAAATCACTAACAACATCTAAAGCATTAGAAACAACCCTGATCTTAGGTCAATCAGCCTCAAATCACTAACAACATCTAAAGCATTAGAAACAACCCTGATCTTAGGTCAGTCAGCCTCAAATCACTAACAACATCTAAAGCATTAGAAACAACCCTGATCTTAGGTCAATCAGCCTCAAATCACTACAACATCTAAAGCATTAGAAACAACCCTGATCTTAGGTCAGTCAGCCTCAAATCACTAACAACATCTAAAGCATTAGAAACAACCCTGATCTTAGGTCAGTCAGCCTCAAATCACTAACAACATCTAAAGCATTAGAAACAACTCTGATCTTAGGTCAATCAGCCTCAAATTACTAACAACATCTAAAGCATTAGAAACAACCCTGATCTTAGGTCAATCAGCCTCAAATCACTAACAGCATCTAAAGCATTAGAAACAACCCTGATCTTAGGCCAATCAGCCTCAAATCACTAACAACATCTAAAGCATTAGAAACAACTCTGATCTTAGGTCAATCAGCCTCAAATCACTAACAGCATCTAAAGCATTAGAAACAACCCTAATCTTAGGTCAATCAGCCTCAAATCACTAACAGCATCTAAAGCATTAGAAACAACCCTGATCTTAGGCCAATCAGCCTCAAATCACTAACAGCATCTAAAGCATTAGAAACAACTCTGATCTTAGGCCAATCAGCCTCAAATTACTAACAACATCTAAAGAATTAGAAACAACTCTGATCTTAGGTCAATCAGCCTCAAATCACTAACAACATCTAAAGCATTAGAAACAACCCTGATCTTAGGTCAATCAGCCTCAAATCACTAACAGCATCTAAAGCATTAGAAACAACCCTGATCTTAGGCCAATCAGCCTCAAATCACTAACAGCATCTAAAGCATTAGAAACAACTCTGATCTTAGGCCAATCAGCCTCAAATTACTAACAACATCTAAAGAATTAGAAACAACTCTGATCTTAGGTCAATCAGCCTCAAATCACTAACAACATCTAAAGCATTAGAAACAACTCTGATCTTAGGTCAATCAGCCTCAAATCACTAACAACATCAAAAGCATTAGAAACAACTCTGATCTTAGGTCAGTCAGCCTCAAATCACTAACAACATCTAAAGCATTAGAAACAACCCTGATCTTAGGTCAGTCAGCCTCAAATTACTAACAACATCTAAAGCATTAGAAACAACCCTGATCTTAGGTCAGTCAGCCTCAAATCACTAACAACATCTAAAGCATTAGAAACAACCCTGATCTTAGGTCAGTCAGCCTCAAATCACTAACAACATCTAAAGCATTAGAAACAACTCTGATCTTAGGTCAATCAGCCTCAAATCACTAACAACATCTAAAGCATTAGAAACAACTCTGATCTTAGGTCAGTCAGCCTCAAATCACTAACAACATCTAAAGCATTAGAAACAACCCTGATCTTAGGTCAGTCAGCCTCAAATCACTAACAACATCTAAAGCATTAGAAACAACCCTGATCTTAGGTCAATCAGCCTCAAATCACTAACAACATCTAAAGCATTAGAAACAACCCTGATCTTAGGTCAGTCAGCCTCAAATCACTAACAACATCTAAAGCATTAGAAACAACCCTGATCTTAGGTCAGTCAGCCTCAAATCACTAACAGCATCTAAAGCATTAGAAACAACTCTGATCTTAGGTCAATCAGCCTCAAATCACTAACAACATCTAAAGCATTAGAAACAACCCTGATCTTAGGTCAATCAGCCTCAAATCACTAACAACATCTAAAGCATTAGAAACAACCCTGATCTTAGGTCAATCAGCCTCAAATCACTAACAACATCTAAAGCATTAGAAACAACTCTGATCTTAGGTCAGTGAGCCTCAAATCACTAACAGCATCTAAAGCATTAGAAACAACCCTCATGGTGGGCCAATCAGCCTCAAATCACTAACAACATCTAAAGCATTAGAAACAACCCTGATCTTAGGTCAGTCAGTCTCAAATCACTAACAACATCTAAAGCATTAGAAACAACCCTGATCTTAGGTCAATCAGCCTCAAATCACTAACAACATCTAAAGCATTAGAAACAACTCTGAACTTACGTCAATCAGCCTCAAATCACTAACAACATCTAAAGCATTAGAAACAACCCTGATCTTAGGCCAATCAGCCTCAAATCACTAACAGCATCTAAAGCATTAGAAACAACCCTCATCGTGGGCCAATCAGCCTCAAATCACTAACAACATCTAAAGCACGGCTTCTAAAATTTAATTTTGCGTGTATACAAGCTTTTTTCGAAATTAAAATGATATTTTGAAAAGTCGCTACCTTACCTTGTAGTGAAAAATATCTGTTAAATAATGGCCCCTCCTTTGGCAAATACTCTTTGTCCTTGTTTGTTTTTCTTTAATACATAATGCAGTCTTTACATAAAACTGCACAAAGTGTACTTATTTCAGTCTCACATGCACAAGTTTAATTCTTTATTCAGTGTAATATTATAATAGCCCCCAAGTACCATTATCCTGTTTTCCAGTGATCGTCTCAGTCACGTGATGTATGTATTAGACGAATGGTCTTTCCCCATTTTCCTTTCTTAATATTTCATTGTCATAGATCTTCAAATATTTATTTTTTTACATCAACTTCGAATTAATTTGCGTTCCATTTTTCAGTCAGCTGAACAAAACATGATACTGTATATATAATACATAAACTGTAAATTTTTATTCTACAAAGTTGTGAACAACCTAAATCGTGCAACCACAAATACTTCAATATAAATTCTATAAATTCTTTCTAAAAGTATTTCCGAAAATAATTTTTTAAGTTCTCTTGATGAAAACTATTTTATTGTGACACAGACATGTAATGCATGTGATGCATGTATCAGCTTAATGGACGTTCTTGATTAATCTTTTATTTAAAAAAGTTTTTCACAATATTTCCTTGACAATAGATATAATATACATCAAATACTTAATATTGAGCAGAGATATATACATGTATATACATATAACTTGATTGTCAATGCACGTGTATGAAACTCTACATGTACTGTGAAAACTGTCTAATCCGACACACTGTTAATTCCGACGTTAAATTTCTTTTCAATTTTAGTATTTTCCTCGTTTTTAACAATGTGCAATCCGACACCCTGTCTATTCCAACACAAAATTTGTCTCCCAGTGCATGTTGGATTAGACAGGTTTCACTGTATTATTTAGAATTACCGCGTATTACATAGAGGAAACATTTCGGAGACATTTACGAGACAATATGATATTATCAAATGCATGATTTTTTCCTTTTTCACATTTTTTAATACATTATATTACTTCCTCTTTCAATTTTCTTTTCACCCATTTTTTTCAATTTTGCAATTTTCAAACTGAACTTAAAACTAACGAAGGAAATTGCACTTGCATGGCAAAACCCTTCTCCCTGTCAACAAAGCGGTTACTGGTCAAATTATTTTCAGACTATAGATTACATCATATTTTTCTTCTATGTCTTTATTTACCGATCGTACAATATACATCTGGATTTAAAACATTGAGCCAGGATTTGTTTCTTCTAACCTTTTTCCCGTTATACACGTCTCTTACATATTTACATAAGTCACACTGGGCATTTAAAACGGTTTTTCGGAAAGACTGGGGAATAAATCTGTCCTTTTCTTTTAAGTATCTTATGTATTCCGTTTCATTAGAACCTATTCTGATTAATTCTTTGGCTAAAAGACTGACAGAAGGGAAATCCTGACTGTTAATATAAGTTCCTTTAGGAAGATATTGACCGGCGTCCTTTGGTCCGTTAATGACAGGGATTACGTGAGCACGGTTTAAATAAAGTGAAAACAGTTTTTCTGTAGTATAACTTTTGCAGAGTGAATTCTCAAAAGAAAAAAAGAATTTGTAGTCTCTTTCGAACATGGACTGGCAGCCGTTCAAGTTATCATATTGCTTGCCACATTTTTTAGATCCACATCTGCCAAATTTATCCACTTTTAAGTATTTACTTAGCTCTTCAACCAATTTTTCTCTTCTCGAAGGAGTTGGACAGTGGCTTGAAACCCATATCGCGTCTTTAGTTTTCTTGCTGAGTATTCTAGTGTAGTTTTTGATGACGGGTTCTTGTATTTTTTGCAATTTACCATAGAATGGCACATAAATATCCGATTCCTCCATATACGACATGGATAAATCAAAATGTTTTATCCATTCTTTGTTTGGCCTCCATGTGTGGTACGGACTTTCCGCCGTATTAAACACCCAGATCTGTCCTTTTATTTTCGTGATGACTTTTTTAGGAATACGTCTGTGACTGAATACCACTATATCAGCCTTGGAAACATTTGTTTCTAAAACACAGCACGGTATGGAGCATTGAGTACTATCGTAATACCGTAGCTGTTGAACAAAGTACTCCTCTGCATGAAACCAATGTGTGCGATATATCCTTGGAAGTGAGTTATTGAACACTTTATTGGTCATACATGTATTTGTATTATTGAGTGACGAGTCAAACGTATCTAATGTAGAGAAGTAGGTCAGTAAAGGACGTTGTGTAGTTGAAATCAGACTCAGGATTATTACAAAAGATATAATTGTTATAAAACACAGTGATGTAAAAACACCATTTTTTTCGAACATCTCTGAGTGGACTGAAATAATTAAAACAAATTTTAATTAAAACCAAAAAAAAAGATAAAGGAAAGGCAAAAAAGCAAATAACATGTTCAAAGAAATATTCATATTAAAAGATGCAGTAAAAATATTATTAGACAAAAACTGTACCTCATTATAATTATTCTATGCAATAATCAATTTCATTCAATGGTCGTAAGTGTCTGGTATTGTTAAATTACATGTATATGTCGTTTTCTTGCTATGATAATTCAACAACACGTTCAAAGATAAAACAATTAAAGAAAAACATTACATTTATTTCTACAATCCACTGCATTAAAAAGCGAAAATTTATGCAAGGTAAACATTGAACGATTGTCTGCATGATGTATGGCGAACATTAAACCTTAGAGTTCTAAATATTGAGCATCTGAAACAACCACCTTAAATAAATATTTATCTAAGTCTCCTATTTCTCAATTTTCCCCTCTTAAATAAATATTTTCTATGTCTTTCAGAGCTTCGTATTAAAAATCGGGACAAAAGTATGGGAGAAACTCTTAATGATTGTACATCACTTGAAATATTGTATTGCATTGTTTTAAGGGCGTTTGATCTTGAATACTGTTCTTTTTTTTTTTTTTTTTTTTTTTTTGAGAAATTTATTTTAACTTTCACACAAATTACACAAATATGAAACAGACATATATATAAATACATATACAAGAAGGTTTATAATAAAGAAAAAACAAAAAAAAAAAAGAAATAATAAAAATTAGTGTGAAAGTTTATGTGGAAAGAGAGAGGGGGTAGAGAAAGGGGGGAAAGAACGAGAAAGTGAGCGAGAGAAAGATAAGAGGGCACACACTTATTGAACAGGTGAAGGTAAGAAAATTTTAAAGTTTTTCAACTTTTTCCTGCCAGTGTCTTTCAAATTCATCATATTTACAATTTTTTAACAAAAGAAATTTTTCTACTCTCATTCTTTCAGTAATAACATTTTTTAAAGTCTCAACGTTTAATTTTATAGTTTTGGCATACTTACTCGCAAAAATATATTGTTTCATAATCAGAATAAGTAGATTTTCTAACTTGTAGAAGTTTCTGTTTAAAAATTTACCAAATAAAATTGATTGTCTATCAAAACAAACAGACTTGTTCACTTTTTGCAAGATCCATTCTTCAATCTCTAACCATACTTCTTTTACAACAGAACATTCAACAAAAAGGTGATCAATAGTTTCAATATCTTTCTCACAGAAGGAGCATAATGGTGAATCAATAAGTCTTAATTTTAAAAGATGGCAATTAGTAGGAATTATTCTGTGTAAGATTTGGAATTGTAACCATTGAAGTTTTGATTCTTGGGTTGTTTTGAAAGGTAGCTCAAAAAATTTTTCCCAGTATTTTTCACTAAATTCTTCCCCATTTTAACTCCATTTCATAACTGAAGTTATATTGCCCCTTTTTTTCCTAATGAGAACATTATACATATCATTACACCCTTTTTTACTCTTTAAGAAAATTTCAAGGCTGGATGGAAGCATCGGTCTAGGCGTTGGCTTTATTTCATAATTCTTAGAACATGATAGTCTCTTTCTAATTATTGCTGTTCTTAGTCCGGCATATTCAACATAGTTTGTATTTACCTTCAAATTATTTTGAATAAAATCAAAACTGTAAAAGTTTCCATTTAAATCTAAGAAATCATTGATAAAAACAAAGCCCGAATTAAAGTAACTTTTGAAGAAAATTGACTGGCCACCAATGGTAACTTCTGGATTATGCCATATGTGTTCTTGGGGAGGACTTAAATCAGCTATAGCTTTAGCCCGATTTACTTTACACCAGCTAGAGAAAACATCTTTCCAAAATTTATTTTTCGTGGTACTACTCAGATTCTTAATAAAGTCAATTCCAAACAGCCAAAGATGATTTATACTTATTCCCAATTCTGCTTCAAGTAATTTAACCCATTTTGCACTTGAGCACATAACCCGCCTTATCCAACTAGATTTCAATGATGTAACAAAATTTTGATTGTCTATCATTTTTAAGCCCCCAAATTTATGCTCTTGAATCATTACATTTTTCTTGACTTTATGATTTTTACTATTCCATAGAAAATTATACAAGGATTTGGTAAAGTGAGTACAAGATGATTTAGTTTAGGAATTAGTAATATTTTTATTACAGTCAGTCTTCCAAGAGGAGTAAGTTTGCGAGCTTTCCATTGTGACATGTTTTTTTTTTATTTCTTCAATCTTTAATTTGTAATTAATATCTACCATCTCATGTAAATCAACAGAAAACTTAACACCTAGTAAATCAAAGGATGTAGTACTGGGATCAAACTTCCATATTGAGTGATGAAATACATCTTTTGAGAATTTTACTTCCAATCCAGACTAATTTAGTTTTAGAAAAATTTATTTTTAGACCCGAGATTGATGCAAAATAATCTAACACTCTTGTAATTCCATCCAATGAGCTCGGAGAGCCATCAGAAATAACAGATGATCTGCATATTGGGACAACTTGTATTCTTCACCATCAATAGTTATACCTTTAATATCCTTATTTTTTCTAATTAAAATACCTAGAATCTCTGCACAAAGTAAAAAAAGGTGCGGTGAAATAGGATCACCTTGTCTACAACCCCTTTCAGGGTAAAAATACTGTGACACAATCCCATTTTGAATAACACAGGACTTTATATTATTATAGAAACATCTTATCCAATTTCTAATTGACTGACCAAAATTGAAGAAACAAAGTGTTTGATTTATGAAGTTCCATGAAATGGTATCAAATGCTTTTTCAAAGTCGGTAAACATTAAGAGACCAGGTATATTTCTTGACTCTGCTTGGTGCATAATATCATATATTAGTCTAATATTTTCACCAATAAATCTACCTTTAATAAATCCTGTTTGGTCCCCATGTATTAGCTTATCTAAGAATTTTTTTAATTCTTTCAGCAATGCACCCTGGGGCTAATTTATATACAACATTTAAGAGGCTAATAGGCCGCCAGTTTTTTAAAAATTGCTTTGGCTTACCAGTTTTTGGAATACATGTTATTACGCCTAATTTGTTTGACTCGGAGAAAGTTTGTTTTAAGTATGAATCATTGATTGCTCTTGTAATAAATGTGCCAATATCCCTCCAAAAAATTTTTAAAAATTCACAAGTGAATCCATCTGGACCTGGGCTTTTATCATTTTTCATCTGTTTAAGAAAGGTTAGAACCTCTGATTTTGTTACAGGACCTTCTATACTTATAGATTCTTCAAAAAGACAGCTTTGGGATATCATTATATTCTGATAATTTTTTGCTGTAGTTTTCATTTTCAACAATTTGTCTTTTTTATATAGATTTTCATAAAAAAAGTTTTGTTTCATTTAAAATATCATATTGATCTGAAATAATAGATCCATTTTCTTTTTCTAATCTTGGTATCTGTTTACTTAAATAATTCCTAGATTCAAGTTGGCTAAAATATTTTGACGGTTTTTCACCTTCATCGATCCATTTCATTCTGGAACGAATAACCTGTCCCTTTAACTTTGTCTTATGTATATCTTCAAGTTCTGTTTGTTTCATTTTAAGGATATCTAATGTACTTTCTGTCAGATTTTGTTCTAAATGTAAAATCTCATTTTCTAAAAGTAATTCTCTTTCATGCATCTTTTTTTCTTCTAACTTGAGTAAGATATAGTCTTTCCTCTAATTTCCATGAGTAAAATATCTAGGAAACATTGGTCACTAACAGTGAACAACAATAATTCATTATCGACAGAACAAAGATTATCTATGTCATGCATTGGGCATGTATACTGAACTTTTACGTCATTTATTTTTTGTTTAATTGAATCAATATAAGCCTTATCTGTTAAAAGAGAATTGTTAAATTTCCAAAATCCTTTACCTTTAATAAAGTCATTAATTTTCAAAGACATCACAACTGGAGAATGGTCGGATCTGTAACTGTTTTCATATTGAACACTACTAACAGAAGGGAGCAAAGATTCAGATATAAGAAAGAAGTCTAGTCTAGCCTGTTTTAAGGGTGTCTTTTTTCTCCACGAATAGCGTCTAACTTGAGCGTAGTTTTCACAAAATACATCTTTTAAATTCAAATTTTCCATTAAATTTCTAACTCCAGTCTCGCTTTTGGATTGTTCAAATTTTTATAGTTCATGGAATCTAATTCCTTGTCTAAAACTAAGTTAAAATCGCCTGCTATGATTATTTGTTGCAACATGTAGATTTTTTCAATCTCATTCAACAAATTAGAATAGAAAACTGGTGTATCAGAATTTGGCCCATAAATATTTAAAAGTATGAAGTTCATACCCTCAATAGTGCAGTTTATGATTATGTAATTTCCATTTTCATCGCTTAAATGTTTGTGGATATCTGTTTGAATACTGTTCTTTATCTGCGCATGTTTCATATAAATATCAGAAGTTCTATTTGCCTTTGTCTTTATCATGCCTAAGCTTGTATCACATTAGAATGCTTGTATAGATATAGTCTTCCTGCTGACACAATATACTTTAGATTTATCAATGTATATATTAGCCCTTTAAAAACTTTTGCAGCCACTGTCATCATACACATATATTGTCTTAGATCCTAGATCACTCAACATGCACATGTATTGTCTTAGAAACAACTTTGATCTTAGATCACTTAAACTACACATGTACTATCTTAGAAACAGCTTTGATCTTAAATCACTCAACCTTAAATCACCATACACATGTACTGTCTTAGAAACAACTTTGATCTTACATCACTCAACATGCACATGTATACTGTTTTAGCAACAACTGTGATCTTAGATCACTCAACCTTAAATCACCATACAGCATCTTCAATAGGACTGCTGGGATTTTTTTTTCTTGTACATCTATGTTTATAAGTTTGGTTTGGAGAATATGAAAATGAAACATTGACTTTACCACAAAGGGAAAGACATCTGTTAAAAAAATTACCCTACCTTCTAGGACAATATCACGTGATGATGTTTATTTCAGATAAACGGGAATTTTTGTTTTCCTTTTTCTATAATAAATATTTCCTTGTCAACATACAGAACGTATTAAAGAGTATTTTTTAAATATATTTTTTCCTGATACTTTTATGGAATTTCATAATTCTAATTTGCCTTTTAATACAGAATATAAACAGTTCTTATTAAAGATAACTAGTACATAAAGAAATAACAAATTTGTTCAATTACGTAAAGGCAATGTAAAATATTGTTTATTTTTAAAATCAAGTGAATGTTTCAGGAATTCTCTATTATTGTGTGAAATATCATCGATTTATCATTACATTTTCTTTTAAATGTGCTCTTTATTTTTGACAGAAAATTCATTTGGGTTTAAATAAGTATTCATAAACATGTATTGTCTTAGATTCTGTCGTGATCTAATGACTGATCATTAATGGATATAGAAATTTAAAATGTTAACAATACAATCATACCCATGTCTCTTTAAATGTGTTTTTTTTACAAAAAGCTAGGCCTAAGTATGTCATGATAAACATTTATTGTCTTAGAAACTGTCCATCATATTTTAGGTCATTAAGTCGCAGATCACACTGGCAGCATCTTAAACTGAGCTATTATAATTATTATTTCTTAGATACAATCCTAATCTTAAGTCAACCATTCGTTGAATAATTGTTATACATGTCCTTGACTATTTTCTTAGCTCTATGTTTCTTATTTCCTAGCTACAAGCTTGACCTTAGGTCACTAATTTCTTACATCACACGTCGCCCGCGTGGCGCAGTCCCATACGAAAATGTGTAGTTGACCATCAACTAGTCGTCAACTAGCCATCAACTAGTCGTCAACTGATAATGCAAAAACAGTTGACCACGCGGAGTTGAATGCTTTTCTGAAAAGCGATCAACTGATTTGCATAAAACGGCCAGTTGACCATTAGTTGAATGCTAATACTTTGAAATTTCATGCAAATCAAGAGTTGACCACTAGTTGAACACTCCGACTTGTTAGAAAATTTCTCTCACGCTACATTTATGTTGGGTTCAAAATTACATTATCATAGATCGGGTTTGTTATACCATAATTACAACAACCAAGATTTGAATCAGTACATGTGATGATGTGTGTTTTCTGTAGAAGGTGGAAATTTTGATTTGAAACATTATTGTTTTCGTGATGATTCAGCGTGTGAAATATATCTCATGTATTATTGTAAGTATATAAAATGTAAAGATTTGTTTTACTAAGCTTGTTATTTTTAAACAGATAATAGGAATACAAAACACTGTACACCCATTCTCAATATAAGGGCACAAATGCCTCTCTGATTTTTTAAAAAATGAAGTTCAAGATAACAATTTTTCTATCAATTACCTTTGAAAGAAAGTATCTGAAGATTTTGTTTCCAGGTTTTTTTTTCATCAAATTTTAATACATGGAATAATGACAAGACGGTAAAGTAGAGGGTGATTTTATTCAGAAATGTAGCTTGAAATGTACGTTACTCTTTCATTAATGTCCAAAAAGATATGTAAAAAAAAAATGTAGTCATTAAAATCACAATTGGAATAACTCATCTTAACACCAGCACATCCTACCAACTCTGTCAGCAACATATTTTCTCGGCATACGAACGTGCGCTTGATTTTTCCTTTCAAAAAACAAAGGTTACTTTTTGACCCAGATGTATAAAAACATTTTTTGAAATATATGCTTTAAATTCTTCTCTCTGTTTTGTTTAGAGCGATCAGTTTAGAATCTTGTCATTTTCTATAGATAGTGGAACTTAACATGTACATGTAGTAAAATTATATTTTGTAGTTACTGTCTATTTTAACATATATCCATGCCGATTTAGACAACTACGTAAATGTAACGTACATTTCAAGATATATTTCTGCTAAATAAAAAGCTTAAAATTCATCTAAAAATTCATAGTTTTGTTTCAGTTTATTCCAAAAAAGATTCTCTATGTAACACATTGGGTTATATTTCACAATCATCACTATAAAGACACGATTGCCTCAGAATATGAGTAGGTAACGTACATTTCAAGCTTGTAATGTACGTAAATTAGTAATAAGAAAATATTGGGAAAAAAAAACAATTATTGACATAAAAATCATTTCAATGAAGCGTTTTAACGCAGTAATATAAGAAATAATATGGTAACAAACGTGGTTATTTGTCATCAACTACATGAATGTCACGTCACTTCGGTAACGTTCATTTCACATATTATTGGGGAGTCCCCTCCATCTCAGTTCATTACCATTCTTTTGTGCTGTTTCGCTGAAATTGACACCGGTCGTAGCCTAGTTACTTCTACCTGAGTGCAAGGGTACATACAAAAAAAAAAAGAGTCAGGCGTATTTTGCTATGATCTAACAAATGCTTGTGTTTGGCCATTGAAACTTAACATAAATCTATTCCGAATATATCCATCGACAGTCTTGTTAACAATTTCATTTTAATAGAATGTTGCAACATCGTTTGTCAAAACACAAACATACGTAATTTTCAGCAGATCTGGAAAAATATAACCTAAAATGCAATGATTCAAACAAAACTGTGTATTGTGTGCCTTTCAGTATTTGAAATGTACGTGACCGTCTTGTGTTCCGGATTCATTTGTTTTGTTTCTTTTTCCTTTTTCTTTTTGTTTCGTTTTGGTTTTTTTTTTTTACAATTATAAGCCTGTGAATACCTTGTTTTAAATTACCAACAACAATTAAATTTATATTGACGAAAAGTCGCATATTAAAAGCAAACAAACTGCAAAAAGGTTGCTAAAGATGAATTTAAGACACATAGAAATAAATTTTCTAGCAAGTGGTAACAGTCCACTACATTTACGAGGATTGGGGTGCATTTAGATGGATTTATGTGGTCATTTGTCAAATGGATTGTAACGATAATTTTGTTTCACTCGTGTAAACGCAATTAATTGACTAAATAATAAAAAAATATCAGTTAGAAATGCGCAAAATGTACGTTACCATTCGTAACGTACATTTCAAATATAAAAATCAATTCTCTTCCACAAGCGTACGTTAGACACGCAATATATTGATACTATTTGAATTTGCATATCATAAGAAATGCATCATACAGGTTTCTATTCAGAAATATATACCAGGTATCAAAATTATATTACATATAATTGACCTTAATATATTTTTTTTCCTCAGCAGAAACGTTTCTTTTCATTAATTTTGGGATTTAGCCGACCTCCAACCTTTGAAACTTTACTTTGTGTACACATTCGAGTGTGTGAAAGTATGAGAATACACGAAAATTCGTGCGAGATTCACTTAATTCGAATTTCATGGTAACGTACATTTCAGTCACGTACATTTCAAATCATCACTTTTCATGTAAAAAATAATTTTTAATTGTGTTAAGCAAAACGTCTTTGCCAGTTTACAGGATACAAGGGGTTGCTTATTCAGAGTCGTCTCAGATTTTCTACTTAATATATATTCTTAATGGAAGAATATAGGTAACGTACATTTCTTTCTTATCTCTACGATTGGAAATGTCTTTCATTCCGTAAACATATTTATAAAAGTTTCTCAAATTGTTCAATTTCATGTTACATTATCTATGTAGGAGTAATTAACCCTTTGAAATTTCAAATTTAGCCCATCAATTAATAAAAGAGAACAAAACTATCAGGTGTATAATCTTTGTGTTTGCTTGTAATGTGGTTAAAATAGAATTAAGCGACAGGGACATTGCACAATAAAAATTATTTATTATCACAAAGAAAATGTATTTATTGTTATGAAAAGAAGTATATATGATACAAGGTTTAACTTATCAGAAAATTTTTACTTGAGAATCAAAACTATATATTACACAGAGGGGATTCAGCATAATATTTGCCTCGGCGACAGTAACGTACATTTCAAATAGGCTACTATATTTGAATTTTGAACTCCTTAAATACCCTTTCAGATCGATAATTATATGAATTCTTATTCATTGTTATATGACTATTTATAATGTTGATTTAAAAATTACATCAGTGGTATTTCTTCTAAATGAAAACTAGGCGACATTATTTGCGCCCTTATATTGAGAATGGGTGTGTAGTCAGTACAGGTCGCTATTTTTATGTACTTTTTTAAATATTGAAAGAATTCTGAAAACTTGTCATGCATCAAGTGTTTTGTTGTGTTTCTTGTTGTGTTGGTAAAAATATACCACTGCTTTAGACTAATTCTATATATAACGTTTTCTGCACAAAAAATGAAGAAGGCATGTAACAACTTATGTGAGTGTACCTGCTCAATTCATTTATATTTAGATTTACAAGTACATTTACGTCAATTTAGAAACTCCATTGTTTTGACTTTTCATATTTTCAAGAACACTGCTTGTCTTAGATTTCAAATCTCCCTCCATTTTTTTTCAAATATTTAATGAATGCAACCTACGCGCACGCTAATGGAGTATTCAACTAGCGGTCAACTGCAAAGGAAATAGAGGAGTAATCAACTAGCGGTCAACTGTAAAGGAAATAGAGGTGTATTCAACTAGCAGTCAACTGCAAAGGAAAAAGAGGAGTATTCAACTAGCGGTGAACTGCAAAGGAAATAGTGGAGTATTCAACTAGCGGTCAACTGTTAAAGAAATAGAGGAGTATTCAACTAGCGGTCAACTGCAAAGGGAATAGAGGAGTATTCAACTAGTGGTCAACTGCAAAGAAAATTGAGGAGCATTCAACAGTGGTCCACTCTATGCAAGTTGATCGCTCCCTCATTTGCATGGCAAAAATTCAACTAATGGTCAATTGACGGTGAGTTGACCGTCAGCTAGTAGTCAACTGAATACTCCGATTGAATTCTAATAGTATTTTTTCATATGGGGTGGTTAGAGCGTCTGCTCTAGATTCGCAAAGTAAGGCGTAAATCCTTACGTCGCGGGTTCGAATCCCACTGTGGGACGTGGAGACCTGTCCTTCGGATGAGACCGTATAAACCGAGGTCCTGTGTCGCAGTAGGTGCTGGCACGAAAAGATCCCTCCCTGCTCAATGGCCATGAGTGCCGAGTAAAGGACAGAAATTTGAAGCTCTCCACCGGCAAGCGTTGGTGTCTCCATATGAGTGAAAAATTATCGAGAGGGACGTTAAACAATATACAATCAACCAATCTTACATCATACTAGCAGCATCTAAAGCTAGACTGTTATAATTCTTATTTCTTCGCTACTACCCTGATCTTATGTCACTATTTTCTTAGATCGCACATGCATTATCTGCGGTTAGACTGTTATATTTCTTTATTTATGTAGAGCTCACAAAAATGTCCTTATTCCTTTTTATCCCTTTTTTCATCTTTGCACAAAATATCATCTATGCATGTAATTGTTAATAAATTTAAATCTTTGTTTTTAATACAAACATATAGCTCTTTTTATTGTAAATTAATACTTAAGTAGCATTTTCCTGTTTAAAAGTGATTGCCTTAGTTACGTGAAGTATGTATTAGATGAATGAAATTTTCCCCTTTTTTGCCTTTGAATATTTCCTAGTTATCAGAGCTAAAATCGTTCACTTTTCAGAGCAATGAAAATGTGACCAATAATTCAGTCAATTCCACGAAACAAAATAATGTATAAACTATTACGTGGGTGTGTTAAGGAATCTTATAAGTCATTTCTCGGGAAAATTAGACTTTTTAAAGAAAATTAAGTTTGATAAATTACCAAAACCGCTGATAAACACAAACTGTTATTAACTATTGCATACAGATAAAAGAATGTCTAACGCAAAGACTTGCACCATCGCCACGGCATCACGTGACTTCTATTAATAGCGAAACTGTTCCTTATTAAAAAAGTTTACAGAACAACAAAACCACGGAGTTTAATAATTTCTTTGAGTAAATAATATGATAAAAAAACATCTATTTTGGCTAAAATGTGCTGCTAGAATCCCACTGTCCTGTCAGTAAAATAATTATTCCACATATTCGCACGAAATCTTACTCTATGTTTTGAATTTTATACACATGAACCGAGATATTTCGTAAAACCATCTTTAACTCGGGATTCTAGCAGCACTTTCCAAGTTCCTCAGAAGGCAAACTTTCCATCTGTACAAATCTTATGTTTTGAAATATCCAGCTTATTGTTGTTCTGTTGCATTATTTTTGTCACGAATGACAGAGGAAAGGCCAACCGGGATACGTATATAGCTGACTGTCTTCGAAAGAGAATATAATCGATGAAAATAGTTTAACATATCTGTTTAATTAACTGTACTCCAAATGAATTTCACATAATATTCACGATACGTAAAACTCCATTTTACGTATCTTTGTACAAGCCGTCTTAGCCAAATTCTTTTTACTTGACATGATCGATTCCCAAGTTACTTGAGGTACACATATGACGTCATCGGTGGTAGATTTTAATCAAAATGACAGATACAGCATAAAAAAATAAAAACATTTTATTTTTGTTAAGGGGGGACCTATTTCCGAAAAGTCTTTGTGTAAAATTTTGAAAACATTGACATTTCTTTTCTGACTACTTGCTCTTAATTTTTAGGCATTAAAAACAATACCTTTATATGCTTATTTTTGCACAGTAGCACGTGCAAAAACACTATGAAATGCAAAAAATAGATTATTTTCAGACATTATTGTTCTACCCGAAAAAGAACCAAAAATGTCAAATCACATTCGAAATCAACAGGTATTCAATTTATATGACTTGTATCTTTAAAATGAAGGTAAATTCCCTGTACTCGTACTACATCTCGCATGAAAAATTATATTTGAGCACAATGTAAGTATCACCCCGTTTTTCTTGTCGTAATTTTTACAATTCCGATATGCATCACAGGTAATATCTTAAGAAGTCTTTGTGTGAAAATGTTGTAATTCATATTTTTTGAAAGAAATGATTCATCTCTTTATTTAAACAAAGAAAAAAGCATAACTTTATGATAAAATAAAAGAGAAATATGACGTTTTCATTTATTTCCATACTCTTTTGTCATAAATGTTGATATTTCTGCACTAAAAAGGGGAAGTAAGCACTGACAAATATCTGAACATAAAACTATTTTGCAAAAAACTGGTGTTTTGGTTTGATTAGGAACAATTTAAACAGATTAATTTCTTTTCTTCTTCATCCTAATCATTCTGTTTCTCTCTCCCCCCCCCCCCCATTTCCCCGTCAACAACCAAAGAATGACTTTATACAATCTACATGTACTATAAATCAATAAGCAAATATAGGTACAAGCACGTTTCCTAATTTTTTTCTTAGTTTTATCCAGAAAATACAATTAATACAATTAATGGTAAACATAAAATTAAACATAAAGCCGCTTTCTTTGCTGAATTTTATTATATCTTTTTGCATTTATATTTCAGCATATCGTCAAGGTATTTCTTCACAACTGAAATTGCTATGAATTATCAACCAAAGGAATATAGTTCTAATATTAACAAACTCCATAAATCAAATAAAACTGTTATTAATAATGAATACTTTTTCTTTTTGTAAATTGTGAACGTTATTGATTATTAACAATGTTATGCCTATATCACACTTGCAAAATTAACAGTTTCAACAAACGTCACATAACGCTGCTTAGACGTAGAACGAAATAGTTTCCCCCTTAATATTTACAGGTTGGTATTCATTTCCTAGAGTTTAATTACATCCCTAAATACCAATATTACAAAAACCTGTGTTCTAAAATTGACGTCATCTCGCCTACATAATGTAGCACTGATTTAGTCAAGGTAGAATATTTTGTATGCTTCCTTATTACCCCGGCGCAAGACTGTATCTCATGATTCCACTCACTTATGAAGAAATATAAGCTACAAACATTGCATTATATTTTTACTACCATCAGATCTTTACATGTAATTCAATCCTTTATCGAAACTGATTTGATTTGATACTATATAGGAAACCGAAACTGTACATGTGGATAAATAACCAGCAGTATTTATAAGGATATAAATAACTTTTAGGATCTTTGAATAAAACAAATTTCTGAGTTCTAATATCAGATGCTAGCTATCTAAGACCCATTTATACAGTATACACTAAAGGGTTTTAAATTCATAGTACCTTTATACATTTTAGTAGGTCTAATGTGCACTTTTTGTTCAATGAAATCCGCAGTACCATAAACAGTTTGCAAACATTGTTCATCATTTTTGTACAATACAACAAAACGTAATAAAAGGTCGCAAAACATACAGCAGATATCAAAAGAAATACTGAATGTTCTTGAATTTTTTAATCTCATTATTCAAATATGTATCACTGAGCTTTAACTAACTGTAAACAACGGCGTATAAGGTTAACTTATTCATTTCATTCTCAATATCTTGTCATTTGCATGGATGAGTTATCTTTCCTGCAGTTCGGCTGATTAAGTATTGTTGAAGTGCTAAGGAATAAAAAAAAGATGTTTTTGTAAAACACTGATGCCCCCGCATTGCAGGTTATGGCGAGGGTTGAATTCATTCAAATGCATGTCAAACTCTAATGGTCAAGGTCAAAAGGGTTTGTACTTAAAGGAAGGACTTGTTACAAGGAATACATTTGTGAAATATAAAAGCCCTAGTTCGAACTCCTCAAAAATTAAGACCAAGGTTATTTTGAAAAAATGGGCCAAACTTTTAGGTCAAGGTCAACAGGTCAAAATCTTTATAACAGTTGAAAGCATGAGGTAGAAAACATCATTTATGAAGATCTTAAATAATTTACCAGAATATGGATCTTTAAGGGATATCTTTAAAGATTTCATGTAGACCGCTGATATAGTGACAAATTTTGACGGATTGCTTTTGAAAGAATCATATTGGAGAATGACCATGCTGTACAACCTTTTTTCTAGTGTTTGTTAGGCCATTGTTTTCAAACTAAGTCATCCACAGATTTTTTCCCCGTTATTTCCCGATCATGACAAGGAACACATGACGGGTGTGACCGTCGGTAGGGGATGCTTACTCCTCTATGGCACCGGATTCCACCTCTGATGTTTTAGAGGTCCGTGTTGGCTCTGCTCCTATTTTGTATTGTTCAGTAGACTTTTGAGTTTGAATACTATTAGTTATCTTCACATTTAACCATAAGATTTTAGATTAAGCAGAAAAAGATCGGGAGTGGGGCAATCACTTCTATATGTCCACCAAAATGACACTAACATATCTATTTTCATCAAATGCTCTTCTCCTATCTTTAGTTATTTTTGAAATACAGGTTTGGTATGTGTTCTATGGTGTGTCTTTTTTTCTTATAAATATTTTTATGTACGTGTAATTGTTTATTAAGGGATAGAGAGGCTCATTCAATCGATTTTTTTTCTTTGCCTATGATGGACCCTCTACTAGGAAGATTAAATACTCGTTAACTAAACATAAATCTTTAGAGGACTTTACAAAATCAAATTAAAACGTACTAAGAATGGGGTTTATTTAGAAAGTTCATAATTGCAATAAAACAAATTGCAGTGATTACAGGTTTGAAAATCGTAGAAAAAAATACGTTTTCATTTAATGTGAACTTAAGAAGGTTTCTTGCCTTCCTTTACTTAAGAATCCTCTCTACACTGCACACTAAAGAGTTCTGATTCTAAGGTATTTTTCTGCAGTTAGAGTGATCTGCCCTTAGATCTAAATTCTAAAAAATTGCAATTTACAATGTATTACTCAATTTGTAATCAATTCAAGTATTCTTAACATTTTAAAATGTCAAGATAAATTAACTGAACGTGTTATTAACATGTATTTTCTCTACTGGAGTAATTAACAATGATCTCTGTTCACTTATATTGTGTTGTCTTTAAACATTTTTCCCGGGGGTAAATGCCACGCACCATACGTTGAAAATTAAAGAAATAACCTCAATAATAACTCCTTTATACAATATCTTTTTCTCAATGTCCAAAAAAAAAGTTTGCACTTGTGTACAGAGGGTCCATAAATTGGATTAGTTTAAAATTTATTTACAACCCAACTAATACTCCAGACAATATACTTTCAAATAGAAGTTTCAAATGTATTATTATTATTTATCGAGACGTCCTCAATATACCTTAGTTCCATGATTTTAAGCTCCTAATTTTAAAATTAATACATTCTTTTTAAGTGACGACTAAGAATAAATGCAATCATGACTAGAATATATGTGACATATTTATGGTATATTAAGGTAGTCCAATCCTCAGGTTTATAAAATTAGCAGTCAAGCAATAAAAAATACTCTTAAAAGTATCTCTGAATTCACAAAGTTATGTAAATTTATCCACAGAAAGTTAAAGATTAAAGTTTATCATATTATATAGGGAAAATTGTCAAATCTCCAATATTTTTGCAGAAAAGGCGAATTGAAATATCAACGATGCGTTTTCTAATTGCAAATTGATCAAGAAATGTATTTTAGGTTAAAAAATGATAGGTATCTAGGGATTCAGAGGAATTGTCACGATTTTTAACCTTATTTGGTATTTTTGTCTTCTTTTCCCTCATGTATTCTATAATACATAGTGTAAAAGGCTTTTGCTATCATTGCAAGACACCACAAATCACTTCTTATTTCATATCACGTTAAGGTCAAGATCTAGTAAATAAAAGATGCCTACAGATTTATCAAACTTTAGAAATAAATTCCTATATTGATGCTTTACAACTTTAGCTTAGTCAAATAAGGTGTTTCGGGGCATAATTTGTGGGTAAACAAGATGAAAAACTGTATTTTAAACTGTCATTTTCAATGAAAAATTAAGAAAACCAGTCATGAATATGGGAGTTCTTTTCGTATTCAGCAAAGGAAATGTATCCAGATTGACTACAGTCTCTCAGAAAACGGTAATTAGTATGTTCATGGCCTCTTCTTTAAATCAATATCAAATTTAATATAGGTGTCCGGTTTACTTTTCATATGATTTCAAATTGAATGACATGAAAATACTCTTTTTTCTACATAATTCTGCTAAAGCTGTAAAGTACGGGAAAAAGAAAGTTGAAATTGATTATGACGTCTTAATGGATCTTGCACCAAAAAATTAGTGTCAAGTTATTTACTAGATCTTGACCTTAATAAGCATTGGTATCTAAGGCTGGATTCAAGAAAACCTTATTTCTCTGAAACTGTATTAATTTTTTTTTCTTTTTTAGTGTATAAATGTCAACTTTTTTAAGACCTTTTGTAAGACTTCCAAAGACCTTGAATCTTATAAAGATGAGGAAAATGAAAATTGTTGCATGAAAAAAAAAATATTTTCAAGCTTCATTTTCATGCATTTCAAATTAGATATTAATTTTTGGAGTTATCCTTCCTGACTGAGGATCAGATATCCTTATAATTAATACTATGTTGAACACAAAATTTGATATCAATACAAATTGAATACTGTAGATCACTTATTTTCACGAGATAGTCATTGACTCTTGTTTAGCGAGAGATAATTTTCACGAATTGTGATTATTGCTCTATATAATCTTAAGAAATGCTATTATACGCGAGAATCAAATTTTCGCGAGCACACTGTCTCGCGTAATTACGCGAAAATAAAGTTCTCGCGAATATAATGTGATTTACAGTAGATAAACTGTGGACTGTGCTGTATGACTTTCATTGAAACACCCACTTTAAAAATCAAAACAGAGCTTGTAATATAAAAGTATGTTGACGATTAAAACAGAGCTTGTTACATAACGGTATGTTGACAATTAAAACATAACTTGTAATATAATACAACTCGCTACTATCAATTTTGAATTTCTTCTTGTATGTATTTCTCTTTACTTGTATGCCCTGATGGGCCCAAAATTGGTATTAATAAATCTTAACTTTACTTATATTATATAATATAACGGTATGTTGACAATTAAAACAGAGCTTGTAATATCATATAAAGGAATGTTAATAAATAAAACAATGCTTGTACTATGATGTAACGGTATTTTGACAAGAAAAACAGAGCTTGTAATATAACGGTATGTTGACAATTAAAACAGAGCTTGTAATATAACGGTTTGTTGACAATTAAAACAGAGTTTGTATTCTAATGCAATTGTTTTGTAAAACACGTTTTGATGGGCTAATGCACTTTCGTTTGAAGAAGTAAAATAAGCATTAACGAGAGTGAAAGCTTTTCACAGTGACGTCATAATAGTTCGACGCAAAAACACAATTATCCATGACGTAATTTATAACGAAACTCAACAAATTAAGACGTAAACCACAAACAAAATGCATGGATTGCATAAAAATGGGAATACTGTACACTGTAGAAGTAGTTTTTTCCGCATGGTATTAATTTCCGCTATGACGTCGCGCATAGTATTGGGGCCGATTGGGGCCGATTTTGTTACGTCAAAATATCCATTTCTGATGTTATTCCATGTGTCGTTTAAGCGTAAAAACGTAAAAAATTTCAGGCGTAACAATTAAGACCAGACATCCAATTTCTGTTTTTTTTTTCTTAAAAGTTCTTTTGTGTTTTTTTAAATATAAAATTTTATGTATTTGCACATTGTAAAAATAAGACTTTTTCCATTAAAAGAGAATACAGGTCACATTTATGATGTACTTCCCTTTAAATACCATCATACTTATATTCATGTCGTAATAACAAAACTGACTAGACATCAAAATCGCTCTATCAATCTCTCTTATTACTTGCTAATAATTTTTGAAAAGAAACATATGACTACTTCTTGATTTGCACATTTCATTAGTAACTTTATTTTTACGGAAAAGAACCTGTTATATAGTAAAAATCTTTCCCGAACATTCCATCTTTTCTTGTTACTCGTCAAGATCACGGCATATTACAGAATTTTTGAACAGTCGGAATCGGTCAGTAAACTGGAAATTTTTTAATGAATTTTATGTGACATCATCACAGGACGTTATAGAGTTTTGGTACAAATTGACAGAAAAATCCATGTAGCCAAAACGATAAAATCGTCAAAAATCTAACGCCCGTCGTTTACAGTGTTGCAAATTACGCAATTTAAAACCCCAATACTATGCGCGAGGTCACTGAAGGCCGTCACAAATTGTCCGCAGAAATTTGTCCCATCGTAATCAAAATACTTGTGAAGATTATAGTGAGAGTCTAAGAATTCCCGTAATTTTCTACCCGCGGATAAAAGAGAAATAAAGATTATGCGAAAATATGACCCCGTCTACAGTAACTTATCTTCTATTTTTGCGACCGTTCAAGCTAATTTAACGGTCGAAAACATCCGTTTTACCGGCTCCGCTTACGCGTCGCCGGTAAAACTCATTAGCATTAACGGTTGAAAATACCAAATTGGAAGATAGTTATTCCATAAGTACAAGTATGTTGATTGATTGATTGATTGATTGATTTTATATATCTTGTTTAACGTCCCATTCGAGAATCATTGTCTCATACAGAGACGTCAACGTATGCCGGTGAAGGACTTCAAATTTATACCTATACTCGGTACTCAGGTCCATTGAGCAGGGAGGGCTCTTTACCGTGCCAACGCCTAACGTCACACGGGACATATATCATATCGGAAAAACCCGTGACTTTCACTTCTCATGCCGTGTGATTGGCGAGGGAACACTCACAACCTTTGTTTACGTCGTAGGTTTGACGCGGCGCCGCGAACGAGAATCAAACCTGGGCCTCCAGATCACGAAGTGAACGCTCTACCACTAGGTTACCGTTACCAGTAAAAAGATATGTTGACAATTAAAACAGAGCTTGTAATATAACAGTTTGCTGACAATTAAAACAAAGCTTTTAACAGAACGGTTTGTTGACAAGCAAAACAGAGATTGTAAAATTACGGTTTGTTGACAAGAAAAAGAGAGCTTGTAATATAACGGTATGTTCACAAATAAAACAAAGCTTGTAATATAACGGGATGCTGACAAGCAAAACAGTGCTTTTCACAGAACGGTTTGTTGACAAGTAAAACAAAAATTGTAATATAACAATATGACAAGAAAAACAAAGCTTGTTACATAACGGTTAGTTGACAAGTAAAACAGAGTTTGTAATATAACGGTAATTTGACAAGTAAAACAGAGTTTGTAATATAAAGGTTTGTTGACAAGTAAAACAGAGCTTGTAATATAACGGTTTGTTAACAAGTAAAATAGAGCTTGCAATGTAACGGTTTGTTGACAATTTAATCAGAGCTTGTATTGAAACGGTATGTTGACAAGAAAAACATAGATTGTTACAGAACGGTTTTTGATAAGAAAAACAGAGCTTGTAATATAACGGTTATGACAAGAAAACAGAGCTTGTAATATAACGGTTTTTTGACTATTAAATCAGAGCATGTAATATAACGATATTTTGACAAATCAAACAGAGCTTGTCACATAACAGTTTGTTGACAATGAAAACAGAGATTGTAATATAACGGTATGTTGACAATACGTTTTATTTCCAGTATTGAAGAGTTATAGATCTTAGTGCGCTCTTTTGTGAAAAAGTCGGAGAATGTACAAATCTCGCGGGATTTGTGGGACAAACGTAACATAAACGTCTTAAGAACATGTTGAATGTCGCTGAACAAATCCTAACAAAATGCATATGAAATATTTTATTGCTGTTGACTTTATATAAATCAAGAATAGAGATGACAAGGATATTAATTTACATCTATTGGTGATCGTATGTATCTATTTATCGTAACGGTACTTTTAAAGACAAATTAAGTACACATACCTCGGAAATGTCTTTTTTTATTAATGGACGATAAAGTTAGAGTTTTTGCTCTTTTACATATGTCTTTTAGTTCTTCTACTCTTTAGTTAAAATGCCAAATGCACTTAACACTTAAAATTGGATTAAGACTGGCATGATTATTCTATCCGCAAAGCCATGCTGTCCCAGTCAGACGACCAAACGCGCCTCTAATTCTGAAGAGTTCACTAATGGACATACAACGTATTAAAACAAAGCATGTAATATAACAGTATGTTGACAATAAAAACAGAGCTTGTTACATAACGGTACGTTGACAAGTAAAACAGAGCTTGTAATAGAACGGTTTGTTGACAAGTAAAACAGAGCTTGTAATATAACAGTTTGTTGACAATGAAAACAGAGATTGTAATATAACGGTATGTTGACAAGTAAAACAGAGATTGTAATATAACGGTTTGTTGACAAGTAAATCAGAGCTTGTAATATAACGGTTTTTTTTAAATTAAATCAGGGTATGCAATATAACGGTATTTTGACAAGTAAAGCAGAGCTTGTAATATAACGGTATTTTGACAAATAAAACAGAGCTTGTCACAAAACAGTTTGTTGACAATGAAAACAGAGATTGTAATATAACGGTATGTTGACAAGTAAAACAGAGATTGTAATATAACGGTATGTTGACAAGTAAAACCGTAGACCTAAAGCGAAGGGATCGCCGACTCCTATGACGTCACAATAGATATCACTATACGATCTCTCTCCGATTGCAGCGCCCTCACCGGAATGTATAGAAAACATCCTTCAGTACAAAGATTACGTTATTTACATCTACATTGTCGAGATATTTTAGCATGGAATGAATTAAACTTTTGCCGAATGTACCAAATTCTTTTTACTAATACACTCAAGAGTTCTTTGAGCAGCTTTTGAAGTATTTATCTTGTTTTTAATGTGTAAAAAAGCTATACAGTTTGAGTATTTAACATGACACATGATGACCATGATCACAGAGAAGCTGTCAAAATGCATGCGAGGTTGCTCAAGATGCTGCTCGATGAAAAAAAGTTCATATATAAGAAACAGATAGATCTATTGATACGTGAATTTTTTAAAGAGCAAACATCTTATGCTTAATAGCAGTGTTTGACAACTCTGATATCGCAACAGGCCCATATGCATGACTATGGCACAGTTACACAAGTAAGGAGTACTAATAGGAGTATTCTTTGACAAGCCTATAGCCACCCCATTTTTTTTTATTATAATGTAGACAAGAAGTTCGATCCTACCCCCCCCCCAACCCATCCCCGACAGGATTTTCGAGTTTGTACGAAATGGACACATTTTCCTTTTTTTTAAGCTTGTCAAACTTTTTTGGGGGTTTGAAATTTACCATAGGGCTAAAAGGGGTAAAGTTGTTTCCATTTAAATATGATTCTTTTAATATAAAAAAGAACATTTTCCCTAAAGTCCTACCTAACAAGGTATAGGGAGTATAATTTCATAAAAAGAAAAAAAGGATAAGATTTACAAGTGCCTGTGTGTTTTGAGCTACAGTAAGTTATTGATAATAAGCTGATAAGATTGAACATGATGCTCAGCGATTATGATTTTGCTTTTTGCGGTTGTGATTGATTACATTGAAAATAAATATTTTGAAAAGACATTAAATATGCCATACATGTACATCTAAAACAGTGCTCACCAATATATGCTCACTATAGAAAAGGAAAAGTCTCAAATCAAATATAACAATGATTTTGATAATATTTCATTACAGTCACATTGAATTATTTAATATTTATATTGATGCAGTTTGTCTTCGAGTTATGATATACAAAAGTTAATTATAATCACATTCTGGATATACACAGCATAGTTGAAAAAAGTGGAGTTCTAAACATGATAATTAAATCATTGAAATCCAGTTATGTGCAACGCAGCCGTGCATACATGGGACACACCACTTGGCACTTTTGTTGATTTAATCCTGTGCAGGTTTGTGACCAATCATTGTTCTTTCACATTTAACTCATCATACCAGGTGGTACATGGCATGACCATGTTCTAAAATATTTTCCATAGAGTTTAGTGTGCAAGGCAGACCCTATTCTCATTTGAGAAGCAGACAGGGTATCTACAAAACCTGTGGGGTAAAATGAAAAAAAAAATCTCTTACAAAATCTTTTCAACACTGACAATGTTGTGTAATCCTGAATTAGCACGATTACATAAATTACATAAATCCAACGTTTTAGAAATACATAATTATGTAGATCATTCACGGGAACATCTAGTCTTAATTTATTAAGTTGTTGATCTAAAACCCGTAAACGGCACAGGTGATTGAGGACAGGACCCCCCCCCCCCCTCTAGCAATATAGACCCCCAGGCTTGTTAGACTTTTTCACATAAATATAGACCCCAGGGCCTGTTAGACTTTTTTACATAAATTATATATGGATGACACATTTGTGATAGAATCTATCCTATCAATTCAGAAAATTTGATTAAACTAACATTCTATAAAAATTCTACACACTCTCGTTGATTTTTATATAGAGTGTAGGGTAGATTGTAATTTTTCTAATTTTTGGTATAGATCTTATCACAAATAAGTCAATGAAAGATTATTTATGAGAAAAAAGCCCAGGGGTCTATATCGTAAAAGGGGGAGGGGGACCCGTCTCAAGCACTTATGGTAAACGGCACTTCACAATGTATTTATTATTTATATTAATTCAGCGAAGATCTGAAATTGGTCGTTGTTCAAATATTGGTAGATAAATTGTGTAAAATCTAATCCCAGAGGACTAGATTCACTGGTTTAATAACTTCAAGAATCCTTAAATAAATATGATATCATCGTAATTTATAAACCTTATCATTAAAACTAAAAGAAAATAATTCATTAAATACAATTTGTATAGAATATGAATTTATCTAGTAGTATTGGAGCTGCACAGAGACAAGGAATGTAGAGAATATCGCTAAAACGATAAGCGTATTCGTGATTTACATCAAATTGCAAGGGCATAGACTATTTTGTTTGAGCTGAAATTTGGAATATTTATTGCTTTTTTGGTGTATATTTTGAAAAGTGCTGGGAGCTGATCATAGTTTGCATAACTTTATTTTTATTTATAACAGAATTTAA
>NW_026931269.1:0-45373 GCF_032062105.1 Saccostrea cuccullata | reverse complement strand
CCTGGCATACGACAACGCATGGTATTCGGAATATCTCTCTTGAAAAAACAAACAAGAAAAGCGTGCGTGCCAATTATTAAATCATCAAGTTTTTTGCCACGTCTATCCCAATGAAAAACACCACAAAACAAACTTTATTCAATATACTGGACAGAATTTTGGTTGAGAATGGCTTAATACTATAATCTTGTTTTAAAATTATTAAGAGTGATTTACCCACAATAAGCATATGAATCCCTGAAATAGCACAAATTCAAAGCCTTTTATGATTGGGTTTGACGAATGGCCAAATTGTGTATGGGTTAATAATCCATCATGTTCTATCTAAACAAACTAATCATGTATTTATAATTCTGCGGTTTAAATATTTTGTGTCGTCTCTTTTAAAAAGAGAAGACAGATGGTTTTTAAATTACATATAAAAAAATCATACCGACAATTTAATATTGAAAACTTTTTCAAACGCAAGTAAATTTCAATGAATCATACATGAATGACTTGCAAATGACTGAAAGCATGAACCCAGGTTTGCCGATTTCTGTGATAATTTCATCAAATTTCGGTATCTTTCTTCAACAGATCTTCTGGTTAACATGTTTAAGATGCTTAAGACAAACTCCGATTTTTTTTTCGCATCAATTATTGTATCAGACCGTACCACCCACAAACAAGTTCTGTATAACAATATCGTAATTCGCCGCACCACAAAACAAGTCACCCGGACCTTAGATCAGCTATCAGAAAAGTCAGCCCCCTTAGACAGTTAATACATAGATAACAGAGTCAGATTTAATTTGCGTGAAAACACGAAATCTAAACAATAAATAAAATGCACCCAATTTTGGTTTTCAATACCTTATTTTTATCCGTACCTTCAAAATCTGTCACCATACTCCTATAAAAAGACTGTCGAATTGAAATTTTAAAGTTGATCATGAATCGTACAGAACGTTATGAATCACTGTATTTGTGCCTGAGATTCAAACACAATGCACTCTAGGCATTATTTTGTACCCAGTATAAATGTTACACCCTTCATTGTTTGCTATTCCCTGCATGAACTCTCCAAATGATTAGATATTTAAAATCTATATTTTTTTTGTAATTATGTACAACAGATAAAGAGATCTGTAGATACAATCATTTTTGTGAACTTCATTCTTTTCTTAAGTTTACAGACTTCAGGCATTATAGTATTTTATTATCATGTAACTCCTCAATCATACAAAAATATCTGAATGCATGGGTTAATGGGTCTATTGTTCATATTCTCATCACATTCATATTCAAACCCAGTGCTCAAAGTTTTCAATGAATTTCTTTCCATACAGATTTACACACTTAGTAAGAACACAGACTTGCCAATTAACAGATTTTTGAGAGTCATGCATGATCTCGGGCAAAATTCTGAACAATTTCATGTAAAACGTTCATATATGATTATTATTAATTCTAGTGATACCAAAATAGATTCTCTGCAATCTGCATTAATATGGACCATCTTATTTTACATCACTATCAAAAACCTTGTTTCTATAATTCTTAATATCCCACAAATCAGTGGTAACCACCAAAAAATTCAAGCACTTCATGTACATGTAGTTTGAAGCAGATAAATGCAGATTGCAAATTCCTGATTTTTTTTTCAGCCAATATAGTGTTTCATGAAGTTCATGTATTATGAACATGAATGCAATTGTTCTTATCTATAAATTCATGCACTTGAAAAGATAAAAATTTGTATTTACACTAACCCATGTATAGATATTTTTCAAAAACAGGTATTCAAACTATTCAGTGTTGCCTCCTCCCTCCCCTTTTATAAAAGAAGAAATATAAGGAAAAAGATTTATAAATTCACCAAATTTAGGCAAATATTTTACATCTTGTTGTCCAGATTGCACAAATACTGCATAACAGTTGAGCAAGTTGTTGCAATTTGTCTTCAAATCTGTATACACATTGGAGGAAAACATATTACACTTTGTTTTTATCATTTCAATTTCAAATTTCAACTAAAAGATATGTCACACATAAGATCTTAGTCCCCTCCCTCCCAAACAACTGTGTTTTGGGCATTTTTTTAGGTACATAACTGTACGTTTTAACTCACCGAAGGGTAACAGGTGTGAATGCATGCAGCAAGTAGAGCTGCCATAATCATGCAGTCTGTACATAATCCTGTTAAAATCAATGATCACCTATAAACACAGTATTTCACATACTGAAAGTGAGCAGGATGGATGGTGACCATTAAATTGTCTCTGAATGGTCAGGGTTCAAAGTTGGTCAATTAGCAAGAGATGGCTGCATGTTTTTTTCTGTGCAAAGTTAATTCTTCATGCAGTTGCCTCTTTTCTTAACTGCATGAACATGCAATTTTTAAATCTTAATTTTGACATGATCGATCAACTCAGATCAAGTAGAATCTGAGTTTCAACACAGCCATCAGTAACCCTCAACAAAGATTCTTTTTTTTTTAATGGTAATTTATTTATATGTACAAAGTACATGTATATGCATGTACTTCTACTTATATTTCATTTATCAAATAATGATAAAAACATTATTGAAAATTTTGAAAAATTCAAAAGCAAAATGAAATATATTGAGATAATGAACAGTATTCAAGCTCAAAAGGTCCATTAAACAATTCAAAACATGAGCTGAGGAAGCACAGACCTCCAAAACATCAGAGGTGGGATCAGGTGCCATGGAGCAGTGAGCATCCCATGCCCACCGGTCACACCTGCCGTGTGCTTCTAGTCATGATTGGGAGGCTGATCAGACCTAGGACTGTCAGGAGAGAAAAATTTTAATATTGGGATCTGTACAGCAATACAAGCTTAATCTGGGGCAATTGCTTTGATGTACTGAAGATATATTAATCATACTTATGTACTGAATATAAATATTAGTCACTCATATAACCTTATTGTAAACATTAATGGTTTACATGTTTCGAGTTACTACGTACATGATTATTAAGATTATGATATCCATGGTATATATATGCCAAAGTCCATTCAGTAGAGCACCATTTACAAGAGTTTCCCAAATTACAACAGACCCTTTTCCTTCATCTGACTGATTAGTTTTCATACAATAAACATTAGACGATTAGGTGAATGCTGTGGTACAAATTTAAAATTTGTATACTAATTTTTAAAATATTAAATCATTTTGCAATGAGTCACTTGCAAGAAAATAGTTGTTGTATAAGGAAATGGTAACGGCTGTCATCTAAATGACAACTCTAGATGAAATTTATGCTGCACATTAAGTTTAAATTATGCAGTAATTTTATTACAAGACAAAGTGCTTTCAGTTTTAAAATATGAAGAAAAAAATCAAATTCTAAATGCCTGACATTCTTACCAAACTGTCAACTGTAACAAATGCTTCCAAAAAATGAAAAACTCATGTTACAAGTGTAGCATGGCTTGATAAATGTGCTTAAAAAAAGTTCCAATGAAAAACTTATTATGGCCTCAGCCTACCCTCAGAGGTCATGATTTGAACAAAACTAAATTAACACTACTTATGGATGCTTCAATTCATACCTATGTTGTTTTTGAAAAGAAGATTTTCAAAGATTTTTTGCCCCTACATATTCCCTGGTAAAACTTTGATTTCCCATTTTTGACCACACCCTAGCCAATGAAGCCAATGTACACTATATAATGAAGCTTTCAAACATTTTATATTTTTTGACCCCCTGGTTCTTTTACAAAAGATCTTTGATACTGATACAGTGTATTGCTATTTAATTTTTGCCAATTCTTCATCATCTCCCCTTGAAAGAGGGCAAATGTATCATCTTCTTTTAAATAAACTTAAACGCCACCCCCTTTGTAAAGGAAGCTTTGTGGCAAGGGCAAGTATAATTGGCTCTGTGGTTTTTGAGTTGTTTTTTTTTTAAAAATGTCATTAAATATTCTCTTATTTGTATTACCTCCCCTTGAAAGAAACTTAATGGCCCTTCAAGTAAATAAACTTGAAAAAATTCTTACTAAAAAATCTACAACATTAATGCAGCATTATTCCTGTATTTATAATTTCAATAATTTTATTTATACAAACCAGCTGATAAAACACATTTATCTACAGATATTCTAATCTTGAATATAGAGATCATGCATGCATTGAATGAACTTGTCTACAGATAGAAGATTGAGGCAATAAATAAAATGGCCTGCTAAAAAGGTCACAAGTGTTGACAAGAATTGGAAGTACATCACTCTAAGCATAATTTACCTTCAACAAAATCCCTTTTTATCATCTGAATACTTGATAATCTTATGCAGTACACCAGTAGTGTCATATGTGCTGACAGCATTATCTTTTCACAGATATGGGGGAAGGACTTAAAGTGCAATCATTTTTAACTAAAAGTTTGCAAGTCAACTTTCAAAATCAAAACACATCAAGATAAGTGAAGTGAATAACCTTTTTGCTGATTGTCTTTCTTCTAAATGCCATTTCCTTCAAACAGGATTTCAGTTACCTAAACTTCCCTAATCATTAAAGACTGTGGAATTTTTATTTTTTCAAAACTTTACAAAGTATTATAATAATTATTATCTACCTAAATTTAACTGAAAAACAAACAATTATTATACCCCCTACCTGCAGTGGCAAACTGTTATGAACATAGCCTTTAATTGACCTCCTCGTTTAACCTATAGCTTACAGTCATAAGAACAAACTATATATATATAAAGATTTTTCAAGCCCTCATATACAGTTGGGGCAGAGACCAACAGACATACACACAAATGGACCAAAAATAAAATTTACTCATTCAATATATATCATACATAATTTACCTAGAAAAAACTTCGAATCAGACTCATCTTGAAAAATGTTCTTGTAAATCAATGTACACCAGTACTGCTAATCATTAATCAATGGGAATTATATATATTTACTATAAAGCGTAAATGTGTGTGCATAACAAATTCTCTTCAAATTTTAGTGCATAAAAAATGAGGTACATGTATATGTCCCGATCAAGAAATAAAGCCATCAATATCACCAATATAGGTACCGCTGCAAAACATAAACAAAATCATTCACCCATATACTACCCACAATGAGGCCTTGTAAGAAAAGGAGATGGTGACTCAATGAAGTCACTGGATACTATCAATATTTAACTGAAATACAAGACTTTACAGGGACCATTGTTGGTCTGGATGAGTAACCTGCTTTCAAAGACACCGCAATCAAGCATCATTTTCTCAATACAGCATATTACACGTACCATGTCATGATATGGTAAGAAATGCGATTCCATTCACGACCCACCACTGAAATTAAAAGCGAAGGTTTTTAACTTTGTTTTGTTGTCTTTGAAGTAAATGATATATCTATATCTGAGAGATTTTAGGGTGCACTTGTTTGTCTTCAATAAGACTACAGTGATCCGACATGCTCATCGTAACCATTTCATTGCGGATGTACATTCCAATAATTATAGACACCAACAGCTATTCATATTACTTTAAATCTAAAAAACAGTAAGTTCAAAGCAAAAAACTGCTAGACATTACCAGCTGGTACTCGAAATTTATATAAGCCCCAGTACAGTACGCAGGAAGAAAACAGACCATATATAATCATTATTGAAACAGATCAATAAATTAGCCAATATTTCAAACTCTAGTTGACAAGGTTCCAACTTATTAAAAAAATCTCCCTTCTTTAAAACATTTCTTGATCAATTTGTTTTATGATTTCATTTACAAATACAAATTAATTCTGATAATAATATTTCCCTTTCTTGATAAAGAGATCGTAAAACTGGATTTTAAGGAGTCATATTTGTTTGAAATTCATTAAAACATGCACAGCTCAACTGCATTAAATACACGTATCAAATAAAAATGCAACCACAAACAAACACAAAATATTTAACATAGCAGAATATCATTATTATAACTTATGTCAATAATTGAACTTTACCCCATTCCCAACAGTTCCCTTTGGATAAGGTTAACCACATTCCAATATTACCTTTGTCATCGGCTGAACAAGAACTGGGGCCCTCTCTCATCACCACAGGAGACAATTTAACATTCACGACTCCATAAAAGAATGCAATTTTATTGGAAAAAGTCCCAAGCTAAATCCATTTACAGAGATCAGAGTGCGAGGGAAGTAAATGGCTTTTTGAAGTTAATGAGGCCATTCCCAACAAGTGCCTCTTTCTCCCAGTATTCCAAGTTGTGTACCCAAGATTCTATTAGAGAGCATCGTCTATGTAATGGGTTAGTTTCTTTCCATTTATTTAAACAAGGTTTTCTAAGACCTTTATAATTAACACCCGATCAAAAAACAAGTCCATCACATCAGACAAGATAAGACATTGTGTTCATTGCCTTCTATTTACTTATCACCATATTGTGAATTTTTATGACCCCCTTTATAATGGTGCGACCTGACTTGTTTTGCAATTGGGCACTTATAACCACGAAGGGTGAGATATAAGCAATAAAACCGTAGAAAGAGAGTTTAAATTTGCATGCTTTGCATATACAGAACTGGTACATGCAGCTTTTGGAGGTATCTATAATGTACCTGTATATCAAGCCTGAGGGAGGGAGGGGGGGGGGGATGGGGGCGACAAGGCATTTACCTCCTTGACCAACGGGCCACCATCAAAATGGCAAAAGAATCAGATACAGCCATATTTGTCAGTTAACCTCTGATGGAAGTCATACAACTTTAATACATGTACATACTACAAAAGTTTTGAATGCTTAAGTGTGCATGGAGGGGGGTGGGGCTCCCCCCTCTGAGATGATTTTCTTTAAGAATTAAACATAATTGACAATTTTAGAATTTCGAGAGCAAGTTTTTCGCACTGTAGTAGTGTAGTATATATATATGCAATCCAGTGGCTTAAATAGCCATCATTAATTAAAACATGACAACAGTCCTTTAAAATAGGACTTGAATGCTTGCCATTTTCTGACATAGGCAAGTCATAGACAGGATCTTACGAATTTGTGTATTAAACACCGAGAGGCATGGGCATCGGTCCAAGGTGAAATAAGTGTATACAGACAAGAACTTCCCTAGCCTAGACATTGTAGGCTCTGATATCAGTGTTTAGGGAGGATCAAAAGTCAATGGGGGGACTATGAGATATTGTAAAATCAGAGTCACGACACTGGACAGAATTCCAACAAGCTGTCACCAGCCACAGCTTATTAACTTTTCAGCATGCCCGACACACTTTTCGAAAAGTCTTTGGCCATACAATATCTAGTTTACAAGATGAAAACTTTAATTTGTACACCAAGTCACATTGAAAGGATATTGGAAGGACTGCAGTACGTTGGCTACATTTGACTATAGGACAATTATATCTGACTATCATGAACTATGCAAGAATGTTTCTTCCCATGGTCCAAAACCATATTTCTAAATCTTGAGGTAATTAAAAATTACATCCTCACTCAAATTAATCAATTTCCTTTTTTTTTTTTTTTGGTAGATTTTATCCATATAATGGAAGTAAGGATGGAAACAAAAACAGGTTATTGGCAATTATCAATTTTCCAAACAATTTAGAACTCCCTGTAGAAGGAAATTTATATATAATAGCAATTATAAATGCTACAAAATTTTGCTACACATACCGCAGTCTGCCAATTGTTCCTAAGCGCATATGTGCTTGGTATTTTGCCCCCTCTGATTGTCCCTCCTCCCCACCCCACCCTACCCCACTTCTCTTTTCCCCCAAAGTCAAGAAATTTAACACGTTTTTGAAGTATTTTGTTTTGCAACTCTCTACAAATAAAATTCAATACACCTCAGAGAGTTGTGGTTTTGAGAGTCAATAAAACTGCAGCTATGGCCTTTATACAGAGCTTGTGTAAGTAAATAATCAAAGAAAATCAATGATGAAGGATAAACCCCTCTTTGTTCATTGTGTTTACTTGCTTTCTTTACTTCTAATCTGTTTAAGACTGATAAATTTAAGTCCAGATTATATACATTGGTATAATGAGATTTCAAATAAAATTTATAAAATTTACAACGACGTGGTAAAGCCCTTAGAACCTATATCTTTTCCCGACATTAGAAATAAATGGAACACATGCATGGCACATAAATTACCAAATTTTTAAAAGTTAAATTCTATGCCCTAGTGACAGATGTTATAGTAACAAATTATGTTTGAGAGCACTCGATCATGTACTGTCTTAGTGGAAAGACAGAAAAAGATGTTAACGTTTCTCCATTCCATCTAAGACATTGGTATAAAAATAGAAAAACTATAGTTCAAAAATATTTCGATCCAAAATTTTTAAGTGGCATGTACTTTGATTATTCTTCAAATTTCTTTCAGCATATGACAGAGTTACCGGGAAAAAAATCATATGACTTGACATCATGAGAAATCACCAACAGGTCAAGCTCTGTTCATTAAGACAAATGGGAGCAGATTAACTGGATTAATGAGTACAAACAAATAAATTACACCTTGACCACCAGGTGATTCTTAAGTAACATACACGGGACAGGTGTAATCTTTGTTCTTACCTCTGTCAAAGCCCATCTGACACAAGTTTACACATACTGACAAGCAACCATAATCCTGTGACAAAATGTAGTCAAAACACACACATACATAATACTTACACCAATATATGTCCTCTGTATTAATCACCACAACATGTACGTATAGTCTAAGTAGATAGAGACCACCAAACAAAAAAAAAACCTTATTCAATACACTGTCTGGGCACTATTGTAATCCCAATTACGATATTTTATCACTCCTTTTAAGTTCGATCAAATATTAATCCCAAACAATTCAACTACCTGTGTGCTGATAAGCCCAGAGGTGACCTTTCAACCTTTAAATCCTCGGAATGTTTCCTTTGTGTCAGTCCAGCTCGCAAAGGTTGGCGGTGTTTATACCTCCGCTAAAGGCGGCAAAGAGCAAGAGATGAATGGTAGGGCCCTAGCATTGTCACCACTGTAGGGCCATATTGGTGAAATTGATCATGCAACACTTGAATTCCCCTTCATTTTTAAAAAAATATTATTAACTGACAGTATGTGTCAATATATTGCAGCTGTCAAATTATCACTGTTTTAAAAATCTGAAGTGACATTTCATTTAATTTTATTTAAATGAACGTAACTGAGTATTTCTTACCTTAATGTATCAAATTAAACACTTCTAAACGTTAGGGCAGTCAGTTTTATTTCCCTCTCTAAAATTTCTTGAGCTTATACATTGCAATTTAAATCCCCTCATTTTTTCTAGCTTTATTTTGTAAAATAATGAAAAAAAACCTACATGTCACGTCACTCTCAAATACTTACAATGGCATTCCACTTTAATATTTAACTAGAGCATATTTCGGTCTCTTTCAGATTATAGTATATTAGGATCGAATAACAATACACGATATATATTGCATACAAAATTTTCAGGTATTTATTCATCATTGAAATTTTTTCAATCAAAAGTAAGCTTGGCAGGTCATTTCCCCAAACATTCATCTACTTCAATTTATTCAAAAGATCTCAATTTAATGTAAAGACCTAATACACACTATAGGTTTATATTTAATTTGATGACCTCAAATCATCACAAAAATTTAAATAACCCTGAAGTGAAAATTTTACAAAAAACTTGAATGTTTGTCAAAAGGTTAATTATACCTTTTACCTCAAAATCACCATCTGACGTATTTTGCTGTCAATATAAAAGAAGCTAGAAATGTACTAATAAGACTACTTGTCCCACAAGACAACTCAAAAATGCCAAATTTCATATTGCTTATTAAACTACAGAACTCTTCAAACTTGATCAATTAATTATACTACAAATTCCCTTAAGGAAAATCATTTTTTTAATGAAATAGTTGTTTGAAGGTCGTTATTGCTGTTACCCTCTGGTCAAGAGCTATGTTTGAGATGAGATTGAAAAATACCCATCCAAAGTCAAAGGTTCAAAATGTCATGGTGCCTAAAAAGCATTTTACATCTATGTAGGGAGGCATATTAGGCAAACAATACGAACAATGGAATTAGGACCAGGAATCAGAATTAGATATTAGGATAAACTTCATCACAATCACCTCTGTGTCAAGTTCGTACTTGTGATACATTTCCTTCCACAAAAAGTTTTGTCTTTTAGC
Organism: Saccostrea cuccullata; assembly: GCF_032062105.1. Taxonomy (NCBI): domain Eukaryota; kingdom Metazoa; phylum Mollusca; class Bivalvia; order Ostreida; family Ostreidae; genus Saccostrea; species Saccostrea cuccullata. The sequence goes on along the minus strand of NW_026931269.1, from coordinate 35,204 downwards.
ATTGTTTAGAAACTCACACTTTTCTGAGAGCTTCAAAATTTGATTTTTCTCTGATGAGGTATAGTACTGTAACCTTGATAAAATGACCTTTGATCAGGGTCATGGCATATCCAATATTGGTCAAAGTAACAAAATATACAATGTACTGGTACTTGTATTCTTAAAAGCAAGGAAATGACAAAATGAAACAGAAGTTCAATTAACTCTTCTGAACCTAAAACTCTTAGTAAGTTTAGAAATGGAAGTCTGCACCTTCCAAACACTTTCATCAGGTCATGAATATAAATGGTAACAAGAGGCCCATGGGCCACATCGCTCACCTGAGAAGCTTTGACCATTCCGTTTTTTACCAGATTTCCCACTTGTTATACATATTGTGACAACATCCTACACCACTGATCATAATTTAGACAATTTGAAATCTACACTACCATAGGATGCTTTGATTCCCCATTGTAAAACTTTGATTCCCCATTGTGGCCCTGACCAACCACCGGGGGTAATGATTTTAACAATTTAGAATCTAGACCATCTAGGATGCTTCCACTTAAGTTTCAGCTTTTCTGGCCCAGTGGTTCTTAAGTAGAAGATTTTCAAAGATTTTTCCCATATATTTCCATGTTAGACTTTGATTCCCCATTGTGGCCCCGCCCTACCCCCGGGGGTCATGGATTTTAACAATTTAGAATCTACACTACCCCAGGATGCTTCCACATAAGTTTCAGCTTTTCTGGCCCAGTGGTTCTTGAGAAAAAGATTTTTCCTATATATTTCTATGTTAAACTTTGACTCCCCATTGTGGCCCCGCCCAACCCCCCGGGGTCATGATTTTAACAATTTAGAATCTACACTATTCCAGGATGCTTCCACATAAGTTTTAGCTTTTCTGGCCCAGTTGTTCTTGAGTAGAAGATTTGCAAAGATTTTTCCCATGTTTTTCTATGTAAAACTTTGATTCCCCATTGTGGCCCCGCCCAACCCCCGGGGGTCATGATTTTAACAATTTAGAATCTACACTATCCCAGGATGCTTCCACATAAGTTTCAGCTTTTCTGGCCCAGTGGTTCTTGAGAAGAAGATTTTCAAAGATTTTTCTCATATATTTCTATGTAAGACTTTGATTCCCCATTGTGGCCCCGCCCTACCCCCGGGGGTCATGATTTTAACAATTTAGAATCTACACTATCCCAGGATGCTTCCACATAAGTTTCAGTTTTCTAGCCCAGTGGTTCTTGAGAAGAAGATTTTCAAAGATTTTTCCTATATATTTCTATGTAAAAATTTGATTCCCCATTGTGGCCCCGCCCAACCCCCAGGGGTCATGATTTTAACAATTTAGAATCTACACTACCCCAGGATGCTTTCACATAAGTTTCAGCTTTTCTGACCCAGTGGTTCTTGAGAAGAAGATTTTTTAATGACCCCAACTTATTTTTGTCTTTTCTTGCTTATCTCCCCTTATAAAAAGACTTGGCCCTTCATTTTAACAATTTAAATTTCCCTTCACCCAAGGATGCTTTGTACCAAGTTTGGTCAAAATTGGCCCAGTGGTTCTTGAGAAGAAGTCGAAAATGTGAAAAGTTTACAGACGGACAGACAGACAGACAGACGGACGGATGGACGACGGACAAAATGTGATCAGAAAAGCTCACTTGAGCCTTTGGCTCAGGTGAGCTAAAAGTAAAATGATGTACTGCACACTCCCTAACTATGACTAAGTCATGCAATTAAGTTTCATTAAAAAGGACTTTATAACCATATAGTGAATTTGGACCTGGACCTGTTCTTTAAAATCTTTAAATCTCAATTGCCACTCATTTAGTTAAAGATGCAGCAATCAAAGCAATTCTGGAAGAATAATTGTATCCTTAGATCATAATTAAGACATTATTATGCAAGTTTGGGTCGCCCGCGTGGCACAGTGGTTAGAGCATCTGTTCTAGAGTCGCAAAGTAAGGAGTTGATCCTTACGTTGCAGGTTCAAATCCCACTGTGGGACGTAGAGACCGGTCCTTTGGATGAGACCGTATAAACTGAGGTCCCATGTCACAGTAGGTGCTGGCATGAAAAAGATCCCTCAGGTGGCAGAGGATAGTTTCGAATAAAGTACCGGTCAAAAAATAGAGAAAATAGAGAAACCTGAGGTTTGAATGCATATTATAGGTAATTTTATAGCTAGAATATTTTATGGGTGCATTTGGGGGGAATTGGTGGCCTTGCATATATATTTTATTGAAATATGACACTTTAGTGTCACTACTGCTGTATATGGGATATGGACTAGAAATACGAAACTAAGCTCAAAACTCGCTCTACCGGTATTTCACCAGAAAAGCGGGGTGGGTTCACAGGATGAATTGTAGCTTGAAAACGAGGTGGTTGAGCCATTATCTCTTGCTGTTCATTGGTATGTACAAATGTTATTCTGCAATTTGTGTGGTAGCTTAGGTCAGGCGCACAGGCCTGGAAGCAGATGCAGCTGCGGCGAAATAGTGAAAATAGGCTTGATTCACATGAAATTTTGAGATTGTCCCTGCGCCATCTTTAGGGCTCATTGTGTAAGTTGTACATGTTTTATTCCTAAAAGCTTCAAATTTCTCAAGGGACTACATCAGACTATTATTACATGTAGAGGGAATTTAAAATTTTTCAATGCACATTTTTAAAGCAGCTCAGTATTAAAGCTGACATGAATTCTTAAAAACGCAACATGTTCATCTATGTACGACTTGTTTCATACCAACTTTAGCCGTATTCCGCCATATTTCTTTCAGATACCTTGTCTCATTGTAACGATATATACCCAAATGCGCTCGTTACACTTGAATGATTTTTTGGTTTGGGTATCGACTTGTGCACATCTCCGATGGTAACCGTAAAGCATATGAGAACACATGAGGAGATCAAGACATTTCAAAACCAAAATAAACAACACAATAATCATATTTCGGAATAATTATTGATTTGAATCAATGAAAAAAAGTTTGGTGAGAAATTTAGATGCACGAGTACGTATTTTTACAGTGCGCCAATTTATGCACAATAAACTTGAAATAAAAAGCAGTAAAATCTGCAAACACAATTTGAAATTATATTATTTGAATGGAACAAAACAACCAACGTCTTTGATTTGCAGCCCCTATACAATTGATGCATATCGAGAAAACGCCTCGAACGCTGTAAACGTACCCATACCTGGTAATAAGGTTACTGCATCGGTTCAAAGATGTGCACAAGTCAAGTGATATACACCCTGAATTCCATTTATTGAAATATGCATCACAAAAAAGAAATAAATTCCACAAAAGCTCAATAGTAAACACACTGTCATTACTCCGTACAGACTAGCACGTCGATACACTTAGTCCGTGCATGCTGATCAGATTTTGGTCAGGGAAAATATCACAAGTGGAAAGAGAAGTTATTTGGTATTTGCGCGGCTGAAAGGGGGGGGGTATAATTGTGCTATGATTGTGAATTGTCTATCTACATGTAGTTCTACTATACATTCTAGACAAAGTCATGAATATAGTCTGCAGTTGGTTTGCATCGCAAAATTCATTTGTCAATTATAACTGATTATTTTAGTACTAATCCCAAATCTAAACCAGGTAATTTGATGTACGGTAATTATTTACTTCAAATCTTCAAAGCAGTTAACCAGAATACAATTTTTTTATGTGTACAAAGATCTATACGTTCTTTAACACTTAACACACAAACACACGAAGAAATGTCATCTCCTGTTCAGATTGACATTTAGGCATTTGATTTTTTAGGCGGGGGGGGGGGGGGGGGGGCAAAAATAATTGACATGACCGTTATCTAAATATTCTTGCAAGACATACATCTCTGCCGAATTCAATTTTGAAACTTTTTTTTTTAAATGTGTCACTCCGACCACAAAGTATGTGCATTTTGAGGAATGTATAAATGTTTTATAATTATGTTGCTTTAGAGAGTCTTTCGATATTTCAGTATCCTTGCCTGATAGTCTTGCTATTTTTTTTTATATAAAAATAATTTCTGTAGGAGTATTTGGGAGATAATTTTAAAAGCTAGGGTAGGGATTCTTGACACTGGTTGAATACGGATAATTTTTATTTACTCTTTTGTATACTGAACTCTCTCTCTCTCTCTCTCTCTCTCTCTCTCTCTCTCTCTCTCTCTCTCTCTCTCTCTCTCTCTCTCTCTCACACCATCCCTTAGGGCAATAATAGGTATAAGATCCTACGCACTTTGTGCTGTACCATTATTAAGCCTTAGGACAGATCAAGGATTTTTTTTTCAGGCGGGATTTCAAAACTTCATAAATTGAATAATAATTTTGATTTGGACAAGAAGTTAATCCAAACGGCCAAATTGAAAGAGAAACTAGAGGTATTGTGAGCAATGAGCTCACTAAATGATACCCCCGCCTCCCATATGGTTATAATGGCAAAGTCCATATTTTGCTGTTGTCGCTAAACCCAAAACACGTGTCGGATCAAAAAGTAAAATAGGAGGTGCACAATGGTAATATGTAATAAACCTAAGATTCTGTGAAAGTTTTATTAAATTTCACTTAGTGGTATAAGAGGATTTGCAGATAAGAGATGGGTACCCCAAAGCGTAACAGATCGACGGACGGACATAACTATTACTATATACCCTCCCACTTTTCAAGCGGGGGATATAATAAACGTGAAACATACATCACAGGAATGGGTACATTTGGAATTTTTCATATACCTTCTCAAACGCATTGGCCTCGGAAGGAAATTGAAAGTGGGGGTGGGGGCTAAGTGCAAAAAATATTTTTTATACATTCAAAAAATCTGACAAACTTAAAAAAAGGGGGAAATGTCCTTTTCCAAAGCACGAATATCTTATTTCCTGTGGGGGAAAGGGGGGGGGGAGGTAGGTTCGCACTTCAGTAACAAAATTTTTTTCCAAACACCAACACTTTCCTCTTTTTTAATCTATACTGCGACTTGTCTGTGGAAAGTGGGGGGGGGGGCTAAACCTACGCAGCAATGTTCAATGTCTATACTAAGTATATATTTGTAAAAAAGCCACCCCCGGTTCCGACACCTATGCTCAAACGTACGAGTCGAACCTGGACCTGGACAACAGACAAGAGAATTTTTAAAAAGCTAATTGTAGGTAAAATGTGGAATTCTCACGGGGGGTTTGCTCTCTCTTTCTATCTGCTTTTTCTAGTAATCATTAATTTTTTATGTCTAGAAATTTAATTCACATTGAATTCTATTTTCATTATCATTGTACCACAGAATCAAACTCGTTTATTATACCCCTCGCAACAAGTTGCGTGAGGTATAATGTTTTGGACCCATCAGTCAGTCCTTTTTTTTTGGTCAGCGCAACTTCTTATAAACCACTGCACAGAGATTTGTCGATCTTTCGAGATATTTATAGGAGTCAATGTGTGTCTAGATTTGCACATCACCAGGAAATTCCGAATTCTTAATTTTTTCGGGAATTTCCGCACTTTTACATTTAGATTTTGGCCATGTCTTGAATTATAAAGATGAGCAGTTTTTTCTCAGCGCAATTCCTCATAAACCGCTGCACACAATTTCTTCAAACTTAGCAGATATTTAGGACACAATGTGCATAGATGTGCATATAACAAGGAAATTACGATTCCTTTATTTTTTTCTGGGAATTTCAGCACTTCGACTCTGGGGGGAGCGTGGGGTATGTTTTCATTCATTGTGCATAAAATTATTAAATAACTTTAAATCAAATTATATTAGGTCTAATAAAGCCAATACACAGTATTTATTTGGTAATAATTGATCATAAAGAAATCAATCTGTTTCAGACGTTTTTTTTAAATTATTTTTATGAGAGTGTTAATATGCATGTTTTATTACACCCCCCCCCCTCCTATCACAGGAAAATATCTTCAAAAGGTGAATGATTCGTAATAACGTATGCTTTATTATAAATTTAATGAAGTTAAACCATGTAATCATAAATTCTATTTGCAACATTTACAGACAAGAATAATGTTTAGTTTTGAAAAAATTACTTGCATTTTTTTCAATCAACCCCACTGAGCTTTCAACCTTTGATATTTTCCCTGACCATATAAAATGATCGGCATGGGCCACGTGTGTCCAAGCATCTTTTACTGTTGAGTTAGCAATGGATTACATGACTTCTGAGATGCATTTTTCAATAAAAGTAAAATAGGATAATTCTTTCGACATGTGCACATCCCTGCAACGATAGCAGTAAATTCAGGTAAATGTTTTATCACTGCGTTTGACGCGTTTTCTCGACCTGTATGGATTTTTGCTGTACATGAATGTATACCGTGTTAGTGTATTTTCTATATTGCAGCAAATGCATTCAAAAATAATTAAATTCTCGGTTTAGTTCTATTTTTTTGTTGAATTCATGTATTTGGTCAGTTTATTCAGTTTATGGACTTCTAAAAACTATGCTATCGGAGATGTGTACATGTCGACAGCCAGGCTAGAAAATCACTCAAGTGAAACAATTCTACAAGGCTATATATAGCAGGTACGGGTGGCCAAAAATCTTCGATAAAATATGGCAGAATCGAAGAAATGTGGCGGACAAGGGCGTACAGGAATGTAGTAAGTCGTACAAAGATGAAAACTAATGCCTTTTTAAGAGTTCATGTCAGCTTTAAGTAAACCGTCAGTCAAACGTTTTGATTGCAAAAAAAACTATCCTCTGCCACCTCACTGCTGTAAGTGCTGAGTATAGGACAAAATTTGCAGCTCTCCACCAGCAAGTGGTGAGTGAAAAATTCTTGAGAGGGACATTAAACCAGTCATGCAAGATTGGTTAACACAGGCTTTACATTGTCTTGAGAAATTGACCTCTTTTATCTTTTAAACTTTAAAATTGACATGGATAATATATATCCCTGTTTGGTGCTGGGGATGGGGAAAGGGGGAGTCAGGTACACAAAATCAGTTTGCTATGGAAGTTCTCACCTCTATTTGTCTTCAATAAAACGCCAGCCTGTTTTTATATCTTTGTGACTTTTTATGTGATCTTGACTTCATGTGCCACTTTTTTAAAAACCAAAGGTTATATGGAAAACATCTAGTCTGACAGTCACACTATAATGCTTTCATACTGTATGTTTTTTTCTTGTGCATTTAGCATTAAACACGCTTTTTCTGTTAAGAGATAAAGAAATGTACATGCACTGGATAACCAAAAGAACCCGAGAGAAGGGACAGAAAAGGTGAACTAATTCAGTAATTGTAAAACCTTAGCATTTCTTTTTTGGGACATTACTCCCTCTATGGCCATTCAAATTTTTCTTCTATGTTTATAGAGGCCATGTGCACCTTGGTTTTTTACACAAAAAAACAAGAGATGTTTGTAAAACTCTTATTTCCTCCCTCCCCAAAATATTTAAAATTTTTCTAAGTCAAAGGGACATAACTCTGTCCAAAATGGCTTGATCATACCCAAAACAAATCATGGCCTAGAAATTCTTATGATAAGTTTGTAAACCAAATTTCATTTCAAAATGTGCAACCTCTGCAAAGAAAATGGAACGGAAACTGCAAATTATTGGAATTTTTCTAAGTCCAAGGGGCATAACTCTGTCCGATAAATCTGTATACCAAAGTCCATTTCAATATGTGCAACCTCTGTGAAGAAAATGAACGGAAACTTATGGTGGACCAACCAAGCATCAGACAGCAGCAAAGCAATTATGATGCCCTTCCTTCTTTGAAGGGGTGCTTAAAAATCAAGAGTCCTGTAAAACCTTCATTTTGCAAAAGAATGTTTCTTTTTATGAATTTAAGAAAAATAGATTGCTATAAATGAAATTTCAGATATGTGAGGTCAAGGTTAAAAGAAAGGTCAAGGTTAAAAAAAAATATTGGTGTAGTTGAATAGCTCTCATCAATACGTGTTTGATAAAAAAAATGTTGAATACTTTCTTTCACACTGAGCTATATTGCAAAGTGTGACAGACAGATGGAAGGACAAAGGGAGAATATATGTATAACAAATACTGTATGCTAGGCCTCTGTCATTTTCATGGTTGGGCAAGAAACCCAAGCGATTGCTGAGAGCTAGTATTATTTACCATCAATATCATTAATCAGCATAACTCATATGTAACCCAAGTACTAAAGTGCTAGTTAGGCATGAAGAGTTATCCTTCTTTATTTACAACCCATCATTATAAGTAACGAAAAATTTGATGATCAGACCCTAGCTAGTGCTTTAACTTTAAAACTGCCATTGCTGGTATTTATCATTTTTATCCAGGATTTAAGTATAAGTACAATGAATATTACTGGTACAAAAAATTAATGTCTAATAATATTATAAGTACATACATGTTATTTATTCCTTTACAGCAAAGTCCGATAAAAATGCATGTAGTGACACAATCATGTGTGTGTGAGTGGGCAAGAGCTGTACGAACCGGAAGTGGCATAATTTGTATCAGGATCTTGTGGTCCCCTTAAATTGTCTCCCTTTTAATTGAAAATAATTTACCTCTTTAAGAGGCCTAAATGAAGATTATATGCATATATACATAAAAAGAAAACATCTACATCTATAATTAAAGAAGGGTCTTTTTAACTAGGAATAAAGAGGTGAAATATGAAAACCCTAACACTAACTAAGTTAGTGTTACATGTACATGTAGGACAGGGTTGTCATATCTCACATCTTTTTACTACTCATTTTGATCCCTCTTGAGAATTGAAGATGCAACCACTTGCCAGCTGTGTAGATCGAGTTGCAAATTTTGACCTATACTCTTTGCCCAGCATGCACAGATCTAAAGGGGGGGGGGGGATTTCAGGGGGTCCAGACCCCCCTCCCCCCTTCCCCTTGAATTTGCAGAATTATTTAATGTATATACTAATTCAACTAAAAGTGACCTTGGACTTCCCCCCTCTGGAAAACGTGGATCTGTGATAAGTTGGTACTTGGTATGAAAAGTCATTGGTATGAAGATGACCTTGTCAGCAAATACAATTTATCATTGAGTCAAATGTTGACTGACGTTTTTCACACTAATTGTTAGTCCGTTATTTACACACTGAATTGACGAAAGATTTTCTGTTATTTCCTGATCATGACAAGGTGCACACAGCGGGTGTGACCGGTTGGAAGGGGATGCTCACTCCTCCTTGGCACCTGATCCCACCTCTGAAGTTTCAGAGGTACGTGTTTGCTCTGCTCCTATTTTGTACTGTTTTTAAGGACTTTTGAGCTTGAATACTGTTCTTTATCTCCATATATTTCATTCTTAAGAACTCACACAGACATACCGAATAGGTATTTCACATTTGGGATTGTTTACGGTTGTCGTTTTTTTTTTTATTGCAATTTTTATTTGCTTCACCTTTTTAAAAAAATTCTAGGCAGGATTTTTTTGGGTTGGATGGAACCCCCCCCCCCCCTTTTTACCTGGAAAAAAATCCTGGATCCGCGTCTGTTCAGGGTCACCTTCTGCAACATGGGACCTTCATTTTATATAAACTCATCCGAAGGAAATCGCCACAAAATCACCATTTTCTAGTACGCAATTAAGTTCTTTTTGTTCTCATTTGTGATCACATTTTGCATGCTTCAGTTTTCATTTTGATACTAGGACCTTTTTGATAGGTCTAAAGAGTAAAGCTTTTTTTCCGTCGTGCCCCCCCCCCCCTGGTTATGCACACTACTCCACCCGCACCCCACCCACTCCATCACAAATAATTGAAATTGCTTCCTTGCCTGATCGAGAGTTATATAAACTTTACGCGTTTACCTAAATACAAAGACCATCCACAGAACCACGAGCAATTACTCTACTGCATTTTCGATTTACGTCATTTGAAGCGCATGTGCATGTTAGAGTTATCATTCTTTGAATAGGCATACGCGAGAAACTTCAGCAAAACTGGATGTTCACGCAATGATATTATATACTCATACTCAAAGAAACGCGCGCAAAAGGAAACCTTTGAGAAGTTTTGAAACGTTGAGAACCCCTTGTACAAGCCACTATGATCTTTGCAAAAAGCTTCACTTCAACGGACATTGTGGAGAACAGTGGCGTAGCATCGTTTTTGAAAGTGGGGGGGGGGGGGCAAAAAAAAAAATTTTGTTTTACTTACCTGTAAAAGTTGACAAGCCCCCCCCCCCCCAAAAAAGGAAAAAGTTGCCCAAAGTCGATAATCCTATTTCGTAAGGGGGGGGAGGTGGTTAGGTAAACTTTTTCTCAGTGTCAACTACTTTTAGTACCAATTCTAATACTACATTTTCGGTACATCACTAAAAGTCTAAAAGTGGGGGGGGGGAAACCAGGCTTTCAATTAACATTTCCTATACTACAAGTAAGGTTGGGAAAAAAAGTGGGGGGGGGGCAGCCCCCCCCCTCCCCCCCCCCCTGTTGCTACCCCATGGAGGAGAAAGGGATGAAGTAAACGCATTACAACCCTTCATTTTATTCTAGTTAAAACATTTTTGGAATGGGTTAAATTAATTTTAAATTTGAAAACAAGAGGACACACAGTTTAACATAACTATCCGTCTATAAAGTGGAGACAGCATATAATGATTTCTGGAGGAATTGCTGTACACTGGAGAAAAACCTTAATGATCAATGACGGAATTCGGTAGGTATACATGTAGTGGATGAAATTGTTCAAAAAGTCTCATAATCCAAAAGCGCGTACGAGGAAACACAATAAAAAAAAATTTCAAATGCAGACCTTTAAAACGTCAGAGGTGGGATCAAGTGCGTGAAGAAGTAAGCATCCCCTGAAGACCGGTCACATCCGTCGTATACTTAAAAAAATGGCAAACGGAAAAAATAATGGTCTTACAACTTCTATGAACATCGTCAGTCAGCTTTCGACTTAATGAAAGATTGTATTTGCTGCCAAAATCATTGTTTCAACCACACTTTTGGTATCTTGTTTCATCAACTTGTTTGTCAATAGCTTAGTTTGATTAAAATAATAGTTCATACGCAACCTCTTGTATCTGAAGCAACTGGGGATACACAAACTTAGTTTTTAGGCGATATACTCGTAAAGAACAAGGAACAGTTTCAACACAAGTTTAGCCATGTATTTTTCTAAAATATGGAAGTGATAAAGAAATTAAAATTCATTTTTCCTGAATTATAGGAATTCCATGCAGTAAGAATACACAAATCGTTTTTCTCATATGACATCCTAAATGCTAATTGTGACGTCATTTACTTTTTTCCGTACTTTCTTAAAAAGTTGCAGAACACATCAATTTTCAGTGGAATTTTCTTTCAGAAAACATACTCTGCCACCGTCGCCCACAAAGATTTTGAGATATGTGATTTTTCAAAGTAGTTTACATAACATATCCAAAAATTGAAGTGGGCGACAGTTGCAGAAAATATATTCTAGAGGAAAATAAGCAAGAAATGAGTCATTCTGATTCTTTTCTGCTTTAAACTTCAAAATGTACCATATAAATGATGTCATATTCCCAGAATGGTCATCCATCATGTCGCATTCTTTAATGATTTATCATATTCATATACTCAACTCTTGTTAACCAATTTCATATCTTTTTAAGAACATTAAATTTTTAGGGTACAACAAAGCCAAAACCGTACCTTCTACATAAATAAGAGAAAATGACCATAGAAAAGTTAAAGTCACCATTATTACTTAGTTTTATTGTACCATTAAAGGTTTTTTTCCTTGTGAAATATTCAAATATGAAACAAATGTAATAATGCAATGTAAAAAGTAACATTGGCGTTAGTACCGTGCACTACAGTGATTTTAACAACCTACAATTTTTTCATCTATAATAACACACATCAGATTAAAAAAATTAAGAAAACCGTCGATTGATTGATTGTATGTTGTTTTCTGTCCCATTTGAGAATTTTCACTTATATAGAGGGAAATGTATCGGTGTCGGTCTTCAAATTCAGACCTTTACTCGTCACCCAGGGTCTTTGAGCAGTGAGGGGTGTCTTTTTTCCTATAACGTTCCCTTTTAAGCGTTCTCCCATGTACATTTACATGTAATACAGTTCGCTCACCGTTCGATGACCGCGCGATTACCGTTTGCTCTACATTCACTCTCCGTTTGCTCTACATTCACTTTCTTTGTTCGTTTATCAGCTGCTCCAGACTCACCTCCGCGCAATTCCATACAAGATTAAAACGTAGGCCTTTTGTCAAATCTTTAATATTTAAATTTGATCATATTTGTGAAAATGCCAGAATTTACGTTAAGAGCCATTCTCTGTAATGACTTGAACTTTTATATAGGAGCTGTGGCACGCATAGTCTCAGAATTTCTCCAAACTCTCTATGACGAAAGTCTTTGATACCCTAAACTGAAATCAGGCAAAAATTGGTTGCTATGTTTTATAGTTACCATGGCAACATGTCTTAAAGTTCGAAAAATGGTATTTTTTAACATGTTTAGAGCCCCATAGTTAACATTTGCAGCAAAGCAAACAATTGGCAATGACTGTTTCCAAAAGTTGAAGGTCAGATGTCTCAAATGCATGATAAACGTGTTTGGTAAATCAACTATTACATACGTTACTATGGTAACAAAGTATTCAAAAGTAAAAAAAAATATTCATTGAATTTTATCAAGTCATACACGTAAAAATAAAAAGCAATTATAGGATGAAATGTGACCAAATAATAGAAAAAAGAACCTTGAAACATATACCAAGAACAAAATATGATATTTCATTTTGGTTGGCAATGGTTGCCAAGGTTTTTATACCACAGAGAGCCTTCAAAGTAACACTCTGTATGTTTCAATCTGATCCTATCTTTAAAAAAAAAGCACATTTCCTCATAACTGATGATCAATTTTTGAAGATGTTGGTGTGCTCCTAGTTTTCCCATTTGAAAAAATTCAAATTCAGATTCTTTAAATAGCAGCGTTGCTATGGAAATAAGCAGAAAATATATGCTTAAAAACCTGAAAAATATTTTCTGTCCTTGGATACGTACCCTTAAATGTAGATTCCCAAAACTTTTATTATTGATATTTATTAACAGCTAACCTGACTTTTAATTTTGACTATCATCCAATCTCTGAGTGGATGCAAGAAGTTGGCACACAGGTTTTAATATTAATATAAAGTTCACAAAATCGAACATTTTCCCTTCTTGGTAACCATAGCAACAGTGTTGTTTTCTTCATCAAATTTTATCAATGTATGATATTCAACTTCAGTTCTAACAGATAAGTATGATTCAAGCTGAGTCCTTTAATTTGTTTCTTGGTTATATGGCAATTTAATTCTTAATGCAGCGAAAAATAATTCACTTTTAAGCACTGGTACTTTGTTTCCATGGTAACACTGCAAAGTAGCAATTATACCCAATTTTTCTCATGATTTTGGTGTTGTAAGGTCCTAAGGATGCATATTTGCCAGTCTTGAGTTTTCATGTTTTTCCTCAAGACAGTAGCATTAACCCAAACTTAGTTACTGGTTTTGCATGGTTACACTGTGTTACCATAGCAACCATAAAAGTTATTTATAGAATAATATTGCTTATACTTATATACTTAAGGTCAAACATTTTCATTGTTTTTCTTTAGTCGTTGATTGAGTTTGAGCATGTAACACCTACCATTAGTGAATACGGAGTGTTTTTCAGCATATTTCAGTATTTTAAATGTATTCCAAATGTATCCTTGGTTACCACTTACTTAGAGATATATTCCAAACAGTTTCTTTACAGTATAAGTGATATCAAGCTGTCATGTTTTTGTGAGAATGACTTGTTCGCTTTTCCTAGTTTTTATTTCGCCACAGTCAAGGTTTAAAGTGGCTGAAAATCTCGATTTTTCAAACTTTTCCGGCTGTTGCCATAGCAACCGAGAAACATAGCAACGAAATTTTGTTTGATATTTGTTTCTGGTATCAAGTACTAAGCATGGGTGAAGTTTCATCAAAATCGGTGACCATGCGTGGCAACGAAGTTTAAGTGGTTACAGAGAATGGCTATTAACATTTAAGTAAGAGGAATAATTGTCATTTACAATGTATAGAAAAACAGCTTTGAGACACTGTTGTTATACCCACTCTAAAAAAGGGGCGTTCTTGTAGACAGAGGTAGAAATATTCTTTAAATTTTACACCAGCAGAACATTTCTATAGCCTGTCCACTAGTCGAGTGGTCAAGTTTTGCATGATAAAGGCGAAGAAAATGAACTGTTGTCAATTTCCTGAAAAACTTACGAACTGTTGAAAGGACACAAAACACTGACTCCTCAAGTTGGATCAGTACCTACGGGGAGTAAGCATCCCCTGTCGACCGGTCATCCACCGTTGGCCCTATGTTTTGGTCAAATAAACGGCGTTATTAATTTCTCCTTCACCGTCACTTTTCACTCATCCCTTGACTTCTGTGGATGTTGTGGTGGCACATTTGAAGACGTGTCCACCACTGTCATCCACTGAACTGTCTTTGTCTTCACAGCTCTCTGAGCTTCATCTAGATTCAATCTTGGCCAGTTCAATATATCGTCTCCGCCATCTTTCAACTGTCTCTAGCAGAACTGCCTGAGCAAGCTCTCTTGAGTGGTATGTGTGATCGTTTTATTTTAATTTCCGCTTCTTGACAACTGTGTGGAGGTCGTCGTTTGATCGAAGAGCTATACAGCAAGAGCGCAAATGCAATTCTTCGAATTTTACATCAGTATTGGCGACTAGTTCGGCACAGTAGGAGTACGCTAAGCAAGCGATACCTGCTTTCTCCTATACTCTTTTTAAAATATATCCACTGAAAGGATTTAGGAAGATGCTCTCGAGGGTCACATTGGCACAGTCTCCACCGGAGCTAGGAAGAATCGTTACAAATCTGCGATTCGCTGATCAATGCCATAGATGACCTTTAAGGGAATGAAGACGACCTGACTTGTTTGATGAAATATCTTGAGCCAACTGTCTCTACGTATGGCATAGAGATCATTGCAGAAAAAAAAGCTGACAACACTCAGGGTATCATATCAAAAATCAAGGAACAGGTCTAGAAACAGTAAACAGCTATCATACCGGGGGTATCAGATGAAAGTCTCAAACCAGAAATTATGACAAGACTGTGGTATTAGCAAACTAAAGTGAAGTCTTGTAACGCAGGGGGTATGTAGTGATAGGGGTGTCTGTCCGTCCGTCTGTCTGTATGTCCGCACGCTTTGGGGTACCCATCTCTTATCCACAACTCTTCTTACAGCACTATAGATGAAATTAAATGAAACTTTCACATAATTTTTATTTTTGTACATAGTGCCATTGTGCACCTCTTACATGTGTATTTTTACTTTTTGATCGGACACATACTAGTATTTTGGGTTTCCTATAGCAAAACATTGACACTGCTATTCTTTATATAATTTTGAAGGGTATCTATTTCTTATATGCAACTCCTTCTATACAACATGGTGCTTTTGTGCAACTCCTATTTTACGTTTAGATCTGGCACTTATTTCGGGTCTCCTATAGCCAAAATATGGACTTTGCCATTATAATCACAAGGGAGGTGGGGGGGGGGGGTTAAATTTGTAAGCTTAGTGCTCATACATGTAGGACCTCTAGAATTAATTTTAACTGAATAAAAATCAGAAAATGAGTGTATTGTTGAATAACTTTGAGACTTACAATCTCATTTATGAAAGCAAGTTGATTGTTAAGCGAGATGTCTTCTTTTTGGATAATAAGACAAAACTGTATGAGATAGGTTATCTGATTTGGCAACTTTGGAACAAATTTTATCATTTTTAAGAAAAGCCCTACATATAAGCAACAAAGATGTTGAACAAAATAAGCCAGACCATTTTACCCGTTTTAAAATTTGGGAAAAACTTAACCAAGGGACTGTGCGTTTATGTGTAAGAGTTCCTTCATTACAATGGATTGCCGAACAAACGTAGAACACAGTCTGTATACTTTCCATTGAAATGTGGTATGTGAGAAAAATAGAATGGTGTGTCACTGACTGAACAAACGTTGAGCAATATTAATGTTCGTTTATTTTACAACCAAACGTGTTATGAGAGTAAAATTAGAAGACTTACCACTGGCCAGCAGCGGGCGTCGTACACTGGCACCGACTTTCCGATCATCCTCGATGTTCAACTATCCAGCCATTGGAGGGACTCAGTCTTTAGAGAACAATATAAAAATGGATGCACAAAATTTAATCAAAATTGAACACTCTCTGGAATGCAATGCATTGATGTCTCACAAAATTCCGTTTCAAAAGGACTTCTAGTGTAACTGTTGTTACCATCTGAACAAATCTTTGGATGACTTCGGTGTATAGAAAATGTTGTTAATAGGGATCTATATAGGATTAAAAGTGGACCTGACTATATAGATAGTACGTCTTTCAATGTTTAAGCTTGTCGAACTAAATCTGTAAGCGTTTTATCAAATATCTGAGATAACAGTGCATTTGTCTTTTTTAAGTGCATGCATGTCATTTAAAAGATCATACAAATAAAATCTGCTTATTGAGGAAGTGTCTTTAATAGTAATCACTTCTCATTCATTTTGCATCATGATTTGTCAACTAGTTGAAAAGAAATTTAATCTCTTTTAGAAAACTGAACAATGTATAAATACAATCATAGAAATGGCTCTCTCTCTCTCTCTCTCTCTCTCTCTCTCTTCTGTGTATGTGTGCTGACTAATTTTCGATCAATCAATAAAATATTTCAGTTGTGTATGAGCAATCTCCATTGAATTTGAAATGCAAATTTATTTCTTCATCTTTTAGACACCTTTAATATAGGTCTCTGTAGAGAAAAAAAAACATGTGTATGTGGCATCTTTGTATATGCAATGAACGAGAAAGTGGCAATCTTAAAAAACAAACAAAGTTTTTCCTGTTTTTTTTCCCCGATATGTAGCCCATTTTTTAAGTTTTGAAGCTCATCCTTTCTAATTTTGAAATAGACTGATTAAAAATTTCAAAGTAGTGAATTTGTTTTGTTCCTATACCGCTAAACAGCATTTTATGATTATATTCTACTTAACATTTTTCTTTAAGAATATCGTTAACTTTCTGGAAGGTCAAATATTTCTAATATATTTATTTTGTCTAAACGTACAAAATACTGGTAAAATACAGGTAAATCTAAGATGGACTAAATTAGTCTAATTACTGTTAAAACCAATTAACTAATCAAAACATCTATTGTTATTTGCAAGTGGGAATAGGTGGAAATAAGATTTTTTAAAAGTGGGAAATAGCTAGAGAGACACCCATGACAGATATTTTAAATGTTTAAGAAGTTCGTCAATATCGATATTTCATTTCAACATGTGATTTTCCAATTTTATAAGTGAAGATTTGGTGATTGTGTTTTCTTTCAATTCGTAACAACTTAACAATTGGCAAGAATCAAACATAATTATGTTGTTTAACACTTTACAACTTACAAAATTATTATGCAAAATAAACTGAATCCTCACGTCATAGAAATATTACGTTACCATTTCCCGCAAGCAATTTTCTAGCGGGTACAAGTTTCTTAAAGTTTAGCGTAAATAATATCATGACTAGATATTTTATTAGAAAATAATTTTTCTTATTTTATGAGATTAAGTAAGTATGAAATAGTTGGACTTTGACAATAAATTGAAGATTTAATGAACTTTTTAAAGTGCGTGAAAATGCGTGATTGCGGGTAACGGTAAATGCGTGATTTGCGTCAGAAATAGGAAATATTATATGCGTTAAAATGCGTGACTGCGGGGAAGGGGGTTAAATTCAATCTTAATAACACCTTTGTTCAAGTATATAAAATATAATTATACAATTTTCGTAGTCGTTGTAACAATTACGTTTTTCTATGTCACCTTTTTCTTATTGAACTGTGATGATAACAGATGTTTTTAAATTGAATAGAAAAATCCTATTATTGCTTGAAAATTTTATTGATAATTAAAATTCAGTTTAAACTTACTATCAAATTCTTCCTTACTAGAGACTTTACAAATCGGGATAGTTATTTGATATCTATTTTGGAATTGCTTTGTTTAATAAGGGGGGGGGGGGTCAAACGACAATGCTGTTTTTTTAGGAGTGGAATGGGCAAGATTGTATTGAAGATATTGCTTGAAAAGGTTTGGTTTTTCATCTCTTTGTTTACGCGTAACTTTATACAAACTTCGTTTGGAATAATGCTTTAAATTCTAGGCCATCAAGTATAAAGAGAAAAAAATATAAGAAGCATTGTATGTGAGTACATTTTCTATCTTTTGAATGTATGAACAAAGTTAGGTGTGGGTGCTCTTGTACATTAAACAACAAAAAATGGTTGCATGCAAAAATTCATGTACAAAGAAGAAGAAAACTGTAACATATGTTATGTGACTCAACTCGAGTGCTTAGATATGGAACAGTATTCTATATTTATCATGTAGAGTTTATCTGCTGAAGCATTTGTTAACTTTCTGTCAATTTAATATATAATTACGCACATATACATCATGATGAAAGACACACTCACCAAAGGGAAACATCTGGTTTCACTTGCTTTCAAGCTTGAGACACGGTTGTAATGTGATTTGATACATACATACCTACATATGGCATCACTTTGATTGACGCAATATAAAATTAATGTATTAAAAAAGACTGTCTAGTAAATAATATTTGACCTATTAGTACTGAATTTCAGAGTCAAATGAGGTACCTTTTACCTTTGTTTTCTAAGTTTGTCCATCTTTGTCAAATATATTGTAATTGCCTTATACCATTTAAGAATATGGAGCAGCAAAATTTCAATGGAACGATTCTAAGGAGATAAAATTCTATTAAGTCAGGCTTGACCACAAATACAACACAAGAATCTTCCTTTAAAGGCACCAAAACATTTATGTTGACCTCATAATTTAAATCCCTGTCACAAAGGGTTATTAGAGTTTGTCATTTAATTTACTGGACGTAGGCAATGAAAATGCACATGACGAATAGAGATAGAGAGAGAGAGAGAGAGAGAGAGAGATTTGTTTTAGTTGTAAATTAAAAGTCTATTAAATTAAAAAAAATATGATTACTATTTGAAAACAATTTATAGCTAGGTATCCAACGCCAACATCTAGTTAAATATTTTAATAAAAAATAAATCTTCTCACATTTTAGACAGCAAATTTTCTTAAAATTACAGGTTCAAAGGATCTCTCTTTGTCTTCTTCTAGGTTAAACACAATGAGCTGGTCTTCCGACATTGAAGTTAATGGGAACAGTTCCACGAGGTTCCACGATACTACTTCACCGCTCTTTTGGAGTTGTGAAAGCAAGCGACGAATTTTTTTTATTCAAAGTGCTGAATTTACCGTATAGAAGGAGTCCTCTAAAATATCCGAATTTGC
Organism: Saccostrea cuccullata; assembly: GCF_032062105.1. Classification (NCBI taxonomy): domain Eukaryota; kingdom Metazoa; phylum Mollusca; class Bivalvia; order Ostreida; family Ostreidae; genus Saccostrea; species Saccostrea cuccullata. Next base: position 15,835 of record NW_026931269.1, on the reverse strand, counting down.
AATTCCGAAAAGGCCATTTGAACCCATAATCATAATATACATGTATACGCAAACTTTTTTTCAACTAATTTTATCCGATTTAGCTACCGTAGAAAGTAAAACCTTCAGTCGCGTTTCAATAAAAGAAGAAAAAAAAACCCTATGGGCTGGACGTGACGTTTTGGTATCTTTAAAATGATGTATATGTTAAAGCACAAACCAAATTAAGCATAACTTCTTCCTCAAGCCCGTTTTATTTATTACAATTTTGATTCTGGTGTACATAAATACAGGACAAATTGCAAAATCCTACAATATTTAAGAAGTAGAATATTAGTTTCGCGCCAATCTCATATTTTTTAAAGTCTAGTCTGAAAAAGCATTCATTAAATATATGAAGAATTTCTTAAATAAAATACCAGTATATACAAGTTTTATCGCTTATCAATAACATAAAAATCCGGATTATTTATTGCCTGGTAACAACTTTTTTTTCAAAGGTAACCTTTTTGATTCGATTTGCTATTTATCTCCTACTCTCATCTCTACCATCTCGATTTTCCCTCCCACTCTCAACCCTCCCCCCGAAAAAATCCACTCGGCCAACCCCTCTCCAGCCGAGTAACACAATCCAGTGGTGGATCTAGGTACTGAGAAGAGGGGGAGGGAGTTTGGGGTAGGGGGTCTTAATTTATTAAGATTTATTTATTAATTTATTTATTAAATTTATTAAAAGGGTGCCCGCCCCCTCTACATCTGCCAGTAAAAATGGTTAATTTTCATTGAACATTTTCTTTTTTTTTCTTATTTTAAATAAAAGTAAGATAAATTAAGTATATCTTCACGGTCATAAACATTGGCTTGTCCATATATACTTCACTGAGAAATTGTTGCGAGGAATGACAGAAGAAATTTTAATGCTGGAAGCACAAGGTGAGCAAACATAATAGGGAAAAAATATACAGTACATATACCATTTTCATTTTGACCCACGAAGATGTTGATGAAACAAAAACGAAGTAATTCAGAATGAAAAAAAAAAATAAAATGACAAATAATAATTCGTAATTTGTAGTATCTCAATATAATAATATATCCCACAGGTGTGTATTTACACACACACACACACACATTAATGAAATTTTTTTTATATTTTTAAATACTTGAATATAAATAAATACAGGAAACATCAAAATTATTAGAGAGAGAGAGAGAAAGAGGAAGCCATGCCGATTCAGGCACTTGAAGGCATCTGAGGACTTTAATAATAAAAAAAAAAAATTTTTATCTTAACCTTTTTATACTCTGTAATCAAGGATCTTAAGCCTGCTGCATATAATTTTTTTTTTTCAAAAATATATAGGAAGACTTTCATGTACATGTAATTTTTTTTTTCATGCAAAATATTTGACCTTCAATAATTTTTGTTGTGAATTTTAAATAATTTAAAGGAACATTTCAAATGTGAATTTCAGGAAATAAAATACTTGAATAATGGGTACGTAAATATTGTACCTAGGTGTTTTTGAGATGATGAAATTTTACAAAATAATTGTCAAATACCACTGTTTTTCTTCATCTCCTCAGTATTTCAAATGTATATTGTAGTGACCAGATTATTTATTGCAATTTTTACATTTTGACCTTGTTCTTGGGCTTTAAATACTGGTATAAAGAACTAAGAAACAGTATGACATTTAACTTTTGACACGGTTTGTCCAGAAGGAATTTCTAATTATGATAACCAAAATATTTTTATATCACTTGGTGGGATTTCTTAGCAGTATTACAGGGTCTTATGTTGGACTTAAGAACATCTCTACTACTAAAGATATGAAGTCCTAAAACTCAGAATCCTAGGTCAGAATGGTGGGATTCTCTACAATCAATCCCAATCTGACATGGATCAATAAATGTTTTAACAAATGGGATATTTTCTCACAGATTTTTTCCACTCCGATTTGAATTTGTTCAAATGGGATAAATCCCACGGATATTGACATTAAAGAATTTTCAAAAGCCTTTAAACATGTTATCTCTGACATTATGACGATGACAAATCTCTCTCCAAATCTTAATTTATTCAATAATATTCCGTTCTCTATCATCAACCTTATTGGAGAAAATAATTCTACTTGTCAATATCCGTAAATATTTAAGAATAAGAATATAGGAATTATAATATCTAATTCATTGTTTTTTCTAACACTTTATAGATTCAATTTAGGTCTTGAAATTGTGGGACTGCTAAACCTGAGACCTCAAATCACAGTTCTAACATCTAACAAAAGGAAAAGACATTGTTTTTTTTTCATAGATTTATTCAATTAAAAGTAACAAATCCCACATCCTTAGAGTGATATAAAAGATGTTTTGGTTATCATTATTAGAAATGGTATTTCGGAATGGGAACCTTCATGTAAGTCGGCGTACAATGTACTAAATACGTATATTCATTACAACACATAAAATGTAACAAACTTAAAATTTATTAATTGCTATTAATAAAAAAAAGAAGTACTGTTGAATATATAACAATATAAAATAAAAACAGGTTAGAAATAAGATAAATAAAAATAATATAATATTTTTATTATCATAATGAATTTACACTTTAACTTTACACGTTTTGCTTGTATGTAAATTTGAATTCACTGGATGGCATTAAATCGACGCGTTCGATATTTTAATTTAATTTTTTTTTTGATTGGTTGATCCCTTCTGATTATTAATCGCAAATACTGAAAATTGCAGCTCTGTAAAGAAATACCGAATGCGCGTAATATTTCTAAACAGAAATTTATTAGAAATAATTTTACATTGTAAAATTTGCAAATAATCCGCTATGGGTTCGCTTTGGGTGCGCTCCGGGTTCGCTCCGGGTTCGCTTTCTGTTAGGTTTTGCACGGTCGGTACTGTATTTTAGGAATCAAGTGATTTTTTCTTAATCTTGAGAATGGAAATCGAATGAGAAGAATTCTATCGATAGTGATCGAAAGGACAAACAAAGCTGACGCTTCCCTGGAAAGAGTAGCCGCAACACCGGCGAAAACACACAGAGGACTATGTCTCCAAAGGTCATCCTCAAAACCATACCGACCACTAAATACCAAGTTAGCACCAGCAATGATATATAGATACACACCCATCAGAAAGTCAGCAATTCCTAGATTTATAGAATAAATGACAAAAGGGGAAATGGTTTTCTCCTTTAAGACTACTCTAAAATTACTGGCAGATCAAAGGTTCACAGCTATAATGGCTTTGTACCATTGAACCCCAAAATGCACAACATAATAAGAGGCTGGAAAGTTAAAAAGTGGAAAATTTACCTGCTATGTATAGAAAACTGTCCGACAAAATATATCGGGTGGGTAGCGAGTCTCCGTCTTCTTCTTGTATAGAGAAAATGCCCCCGCTGAGCAGGTACCCAACTCTCCCGGGGCCGAGGAAGCTGAAAGATGAAAGTCCTCTACAGTGCTAAAAACAAAATAAATCAGAAAAATTACAGAAAAATTATCTTAAGCATTTATTTAACAGCAATTTTTTTCAGGTTTTCTAGAAAATAAAAAAATTACACACCTTCTACATTGTTTATTGTTTTAAAAATGTACCCCCAAAGGGTGGGGTACATGTTACACAATATTACATGTAATTACATGTAAATACAAAAAGGCCTAATCTTATACATGCATTTTTAAGTCATTCCAATAATTCCTGGAAAAAATCAGAAGTCTAGGTTCTCTACAATAAAGATTTTATGATGTTGAAATTCTACATGCCTGGTTTGTAAGTCTAAGGGAAGTAACTCTAATTACAAAAACTGGAAAGCAGTAAAAAATGAGTTGCCGAGGGCTACGCTGATGAAAAAAACAAGCAGCAAGAAAGGAAAAATACAGACCTAAGTGTAGCTACACCAAAGAAACAACTTCACTACAAATTCAGTACCCTGCAGTCCAAGTAAAGCAATCCAGAGAATCACACGCACTACCAGCCAAAAGATGTCAAGAGAGAAAAGTGTGCAACTTTGACATGACCACTATAGAATGCCCTTTTAAGGTTCACCAGAACTATTTGAAAAGATACCGTATGCAACCGTTAAAGAAATGAAATGAAATGAACACCAGGTCACAGCCCCTACAATGCCATACATGTACATATATATAGAACACAACACATAAAGACACACATGTAAATACATATAATATTAATGTACATGCATAAATTTATACAAACTTACTTACACATAAATATTCATCATAAGAGCAATCTGATGCACTTTATTAACTTACTCTCCTCCTCGGACAATATCAAATGTACCACGCTAACCTAATATCTACATTCTACTCACTACCCCCCCCCCCCCCCCCCTTACCGAGAACAGAATTCCTCCAAAATCTCAACACATGAAAAACAATTCCATTTTTTTTGCTATTTACCTCTCAGTGTGTCATCAATATTCGGATTAAGAGCCAAAAATCACTTTTCATGACTTTAAATTCACTTAACATTTTAAAAATTTGGGTCTCTATAGGGAAAAGAGTACCAATTATTTTCCCATAGAACTCTATACAAACATTTTGTCCTCTCACTACTATACTAATTTAATTTCAGATAATTCCTTGGCATCGTTTGAAACTTTAATCCAAGCGCTTATAAAAAATCCCGGAAAAAATATAGGGTCCCATGGCGTTTATAGGTCAAAATTGCAGTTCTTTAAAACTTATAGGTTTCGGCAGTAAATAACGCTCTGCAAAAAAAATCACCCCCCACTCCTACAATCTCCCCTGGTATTTCTATATTCTCTGTAATATTCCTACATTCCATCATTTATTTCAAATATTAATATTTTTACTTTAAAATGAAAAACATTACATACCTCATTTCAGCCAATCAGGTAATGCCGACCTATTCAGTACTCGACTCTACATTGTGCCACAAACAACGCCATGTGCTCATCCGGGGATTTGGTACTCTCATTCCTATACTTACATATTTACCTCTCCCAGAATTTGTCAATTTTGTAATTTTCAAAGACTTTATACTTACCAATGAATATGTATAAAATTTTAGGCCTGTCACTCCAGTGTCTTGGAAGCTGTGACAATCTTAATTAATGACACCTCCCTCCATTCAGTAGAATTCCAGGGAGTGAGAAACTGTCATTCCTTTGATGTGATCTGGATACAGTTGTGACTGTAAAGAATAAAACATTTATAAATTGCATGATTTTGTTTTTTATTGTCAATAAAATGCTATAAAGTCACATTTGTGTCATTTTTTTTCATAAGGGTGGATTCTACCCAGAATTTAAAAAAGGCTCCAAAATTTGATAAAATATAGCTAATTAAGCAAAATTGAAAGGCTTTAAAAAGACTAATTCAGAATTTTTTTTATGCTTATGAAAAGTAAATTATTTGAGACTCTGATATACTAATTGATTCTTATCTAACCCCTCATGTTGCTTAAGTATGTGCAAAAAAGTATCACCACCCCCCAGTGAAAGACACTTGGAGAAATAGCAGGTGCCCCCTATTATATTTGTTTACAATAAATTTAAATGAGAGAAAATCAATCCTTTTGATAATAAATGAAAGTTCAGTATCTACAGTCTTATACAGTACAATCTTAATCTACAGGATGGAGTTTTATACATAGAAAAGGGGAATTTAGATCAATTTTTCAAAAATAAGAAATGCAATAATTTTGACTTTAAACCCCAAAATGCACAACATAATAAGAGGCTGGAAAGTTAAAAAGTGGAAAATTTACCTGCTATGTATAGAAAACTGTCCGACAAAATATATCGGGTGGGTAGCGAGTCTCCGTCTTCTTCTTGTATAGAGAAAATGCCCCCGCTGAGCAGGTACCCAACTCTCCCGGGGCCGAGGAAGCTGAAAGATGAAAGTCCTCTACAGTGCTAAAAACAAAATAAATCAGAAAAATTAGTCAAATCACATCTTAAGCATTTATTTAACAGCAATTTTTTTCAGGTTTTCTAAAAAATAAAAAAATTACACACCTTCTACATTGTTTATTGTTTTAAAAATGTACCCCCAAAGGGTTGGGTACATGTTACACAATATTACATGTAATTACATGTAAATACAAAAAGGCCTAATCTTATACATGCATTTTTAAGTCATTCCAATAATTCCTGGAAAAAATCAGAAGTCTAGGTTCTCTACAATAAAGATATTATGATGTTGAAATTCTACATGCCTGGTTTGTAAGTCTAAGGGAAGTAACTCTAATTACAAAAACTGGAAAGCAGTAAAAAATGAGTTGCCGAGGGCTACGATGATGAAAAAAACAAGCAGCAAGAAAGGAAAAATACAGACCTAAGTGTAGCTACACCAAAGAAACAACTTCACTACAAATTCAGTACCCTGCAGTCCAAGTAAAGCAATCCAGAGAATCACACGCACTACCAGCCAAAAGATGTCAAGAGAGAAAAGTGTGCAACTTTGACATGACCACTATAGAATGCCCTTTTTAGGTTCACCAGAACTATTTGAAAAGATACCGTATGCAACCGTTAAAGAAATGAAATGAAATGAACACCAGGTCACAGCCCCTACAATGCCATACATGTACATATATATAGAACACAACACATAAAGACACACATGTAAATACATATAATATTAATGTACATGCATATATTTATACAAACTTACTTACACATAAATATTCATCATAAGAGCAATCTGATGCACTTTATTAACTTACTCTCCTCCTCGGACAATATCAAATGTACCACGCTATACTAATATCTACATTCTACTCACTACTCCCCCCCCCCCCCCCCCCCTTACCGAGAACAGAATTCCTCCAAAATCTCAACACATGAAAAACAATTCCATTTTTTTTGCTATTTACCTCTCAGTGTGTCATCAATATTCGGATTAAGAGCAAAAAATCACTTTTCATGACTTTAAATTCACTTAACATTTTAAAAATTTGGGTCTCTATAGGGAAAAGAGTACCAATTATTTTCCCATAGAACTCTATACAAACATTTTGTCCTCTCACTACTATACTAATTTAATTTCAGATAATTCCTTGGCATCGTTTGAAACTTTAATCCAAGCGCTTATAAAAAATCCCGGAAAAAATATAGGGTCCCATGGCGTTTATAGGTCAAAATTGCAGTTCTTTAAAACTTATAGGTTTCGGCAGTAAATAACGCTCTGCAAAAAAAATCACCCCCCACTCCTACAATCTCCCCTGGTATTTCTATACTCTCTGTAATATTCCTACATTCCATCATTTATTTCAAATATTAATATTTTTACTTTAAAATGAAAAACATTACATACCTCATTTCAGCCAATCAGGTAATGCCGACCTATTCAGTACTTGACTCTACATTGTGCCACAAACAACGCCATGTGCTCATCCGGGGATTTGGTACTCTCATTCCTATACTTACATATTTACCTCTCCCAGAATTTGTCAATTTTGTAATTTTCAAAGACTTTATACTTACCAATGAATATGTATAAAATTTTAGGCCTGTCACTCCAGTGTCTTGGAAGCTGTGACAATCTTAATTAATGACACCTCCCTCCATTAAGTAGAATTCCAGGGAGTGAGAAACTGTCATTCCTTTGATGTGATCTGGATACAGTTGTGACTGTAATGAATAAAACATTTATAAATTGCATGATTTTGTTTCTTATTGTCAATAAAATGCTATAAAGTCACATTTGTGTCATTTTTTTTCATAAGGGTGGATTCTACCCAGAATTTAAAAAAGGCTCCAAAATTTGATAAAATATAGCTAATTAAGCAAAATTGAAAGGCTTTAAAAAGACTAATTCAGAATTTTTTTTATGCTTATGAAAAGTAAATTATTTGAGACTCTGATATACTAATTGATTCTTATCTAACCCCTCATGTTGCTTAAGTATGTGCAAAAAAGTATCACCACCCCCCAGTGAAAGACACTTGGAGAAATAGCAGGTGCCCCCTATTATATTTGTTTACAATAAATTTAAATGAGAGAAATTCAATCCTTTTGATAATAAATGAAAGTTCAGTATCTACAGTCTTATACAGTACAATCTTAATCTACAGGATGGAGTTTTATACATAGAAAAGGGGAATTTAGATCAATTTTTCAAAAATAAGAAATGCAATAATTTTGACTTTAAACCCCAAAATGCACAACATAATAAGAGGCTGGAAAGTTAAAAAGTGGAAAATTTACCTGCTATGTATAGAAAACTGTCCGACAAAATATATCGGGTGGGTAGCGAGTCTCCGTCTTCTTCTTGTATAGAGAAAATGCCCCCGCTGAGCAGGTACCCAACTCTCCCGGGGCCGAGGAAGCTGAAAGATGAAAGTCCTCTACAGTGCTAAAAACAAAATAAATCAGAAAAATTAGTCAAATCACATCTTAAGCATTTATTTAACAGCAATTTTTTTCAGGTTTTCTAAAAAATAAAAAAATTACACACCTTCTACATTGTTTATTGTTTTAAAAATGTACCCCCAAAGGGTTGGGTACATGTTACACAATATTACATGTAATTACATGTAAATACAAAAAGGCCTAATCTTATACATGCATTTTTAAGTCATTCCAATAATTCCTGGAAAAAATCAGAAGTCTAGGTTCTCTACAATAAAGATATTATGATGTTGAAATTCTACATGCCTGGTTTGTAAGTCTAAGGGAAGTAACTCTAATTACAAAAACTGGAAAGCAGTAAAAAATGAGTTGCCGAGGGCTACGATGATGAAAAAAACAAGCAGCAAGAAAGGAAAAATACAGACCTAAGTGTAGCTACACCAAAGAAACAACTTCACTACAAATTCAGTACCCTGCAGTCCAAGTAAAGCAATCCAGAGAATCACACGCACTACCAGCCAAAAGATGTCAAGAGAGAAAAGTGTGCAACTTTGACATGACCACTATAGAATGCCCTTTTTAGGTTCACCAGAACTATTTGAAAAGATACCGTATGCAACCGTTAAAGAAATGAAATGAAATGAACACCAGGTCACAGCCCCTACAATGCCATACATGTACATATATATAGAACACAACACATAAAGACACACATGTAAATACATATAATATTAATGTACATGCATATATTTATACAAACTTACTTACACATAAATATTCATCATAAGAGCAATCTGATGCACTTTATTAACTTACTCTCCTCCTCGGACAATATCAAATGTACCACGCTATACTAATATCTACATTCTACTCACTACTCCCCCCCCCCCCCCCTTACCGAGAACAGAATTCCTCCAAAATCTCAACACATGAAAAACAATTCCATTTTTTTTGCTATTTACCTCTCAGTGTGTCATCAATATTCGGATTAAGAGCAAAAAATCACTTTTCATGACTTTAAATTCACTTAACATTTTAAAAATTTGGGTCTCTATAGGGAAAAGAGTACCAATTATTTTCCCATAGAACTCTATACAAACATTTTGTCCTCTCACTACTATACTAATTTAATTTCAGATAATTCCTTGGCATCGTTTGAAACTTTAATCCAAGCGCTTATAAAAAATCCCGGAAAAAATATAGGGTCCCATGGCGTTTATAGGTCAAAATTGCAGTTCTTTAAAACTTATAGGTTTCGGCAGTAAATAACGCTCTGCAAAAAAAATCACCCCCCACTCCTACAATCTCCCCTGGTATTTCTATACTCTCTGTAATATTCCTACATTCCATCATTTATTTCAAATATTAATATTTTTACTTTAAAATGAAAAACATTACATACCTCATTTCAGCCAATCAGGTAATGCCGACCTATTCAGTACTTGACTCTACATTGTGCCACAAACAACGCCATGTGCTCATCCGGGGATTTGGTACTCAATTAATGACCTTTGAAATAAATGATGGGATGAGGGAATATTACAGAAACTATAGAAATACCAGGGAAGATTTTAGGAGTGGGGGTTGATTTTTTATGCCGCGTGTTATTTACTGCGAATCTCTATAAGTTGAAAATAACTGCAATTTTGACCTATAAACGCCATGGGACCATATATTTTTTTCAGTATTTTTTGTTAGGGCTTAGAACAAAGTTTGAAATGATGCTAAAGATTTTTCTGAAATTGTCATAGTAAAGTACTGAGAGGGCCTAAGGTTTGTATGGAGTTCTATGGGAAAATAATTAGTGGTCTTTTCCCTATAGAGACCCCAATTTTTACACTTTAAAGTGATTTGAAAGTCATGAAATGTTATTTTTTGCTAATTATTTGAAGATTGATGACATTTCGAGAGAAAATTTAGCAAAAATTTGAATTAGTTTACTGCGGTAATGGGGTTAGTGGTGATTTGGGTCTATTAAAGAGAGGAGGGGGGGGGGGGGGGTAAGAGAAGATAGAAATTAGTAAAGTCCTGTACAGATAACATGGTCAAAGGAGGAAGGTAAGTTAAGAAAATGTATTAGATTGTTCTTAAGATGAATGATTGTATGTGTGCATAGATTTATGGATGTATTTTGCATGTACATGTGACTGTGTATTTATTATGTTTTGCTCTATCTGTGTATATTATGGAAGTGTAGGACAGTGACCTGGTGTTCATTTTTTTTTAGTTTCTTAGACTTTTGCACTTTTTTCAAATAATTAAGGTGGCACATTAAAGGAATTTTTGTGATGGACAAGTGAAAGGAGGACATTTTCTGTCTTGTCATCTCATGTTTGGTAGTGTATGTGTTCCTCTGGATTGCCCCCCCCCCCCCCCTTTTCTTGGCTGCAGGGTGATCAATTTGTAGTTTTGTTGTTTCTATGTTGTAGCTACACAAAGGTCTATGTTTTCTCTTTTTTCGCTCTTTGTAGTTTCATCAGAATTACTCGCTGCAACTCACTTTCTAATGGTTTCTAGTTTTTGTACTTAGAGTTACTTCCCTTAGACCTGCTGACCAGACAGGTAGAATTTCAACATGATGATATATCTTAACAGTTGTGACCTTTGGCTTCTGATTTTTTTTCATAAATTATTGTAATGACCTTGAACTGCATGTATGACATTTGACCTTTATTATATTTACATGTAATATTATGTAATATTGAAAAAACATGTATTCCACCCTTGGCGGATCCATTTTTCATACATTTAGCTATGTAGAAGACATGTAATTAAGGAAATTTTTAGAAAACTTGAAAAATATTGTTGTTTCTTTCATGATTTATGCTTAATTTGACTAATTTTATTGATTTATTTTCATTTAAGCACTTTAGAGGAATTTCATCTTTCAGCTTTCTTGGCCCCGGGAGTGCTCGGTCTCTGATCAGCAGGGGCATTTTCTCTATATAAGAAGAAAATGGAGACACCCTACCCACCCGATGTATTTTGTCGGACAGTTTTCTGTACATTGCAGGTAATTTTTTTATTTATTAACTTTCCAGCCTCTTATTGTATAGTACATTTTGGGGGTTGAAGTCAGTTTTTGCTTTTCTTTAATTTTTAAAAAAAATTATTTAAATTCTCCTTTTCTTAGCATGAAATTCAAAAAGTAGCTTCTGATTGTAATGTATAAGACTACAGACATTGAACTTTGATTTGTTATCAAAAGGATTGATTTAAACTTGTCTAAATTAATTGTAAACAAAAATAAAAGGGGGCACCTGCTATTTCTTTAAGTGTTTTTCACTGGGAGGTGGGGAAACTTTTTTGTACATTCTTAAGCAATAGGAGGGATTAGATAAGAATCAATTTGTATATCAGAGTCTTAAATAATTTACTTTGCATAAGCATAAAAAAATTCTATATCAGTCTTTTTAAAACCTTTGAATTTTGCTTAATTAACTATGATTAATCCAATTTTGGAGCTTTTTACCTAATTCTGGGTAGAATCCACCCTTATGAAATTATTGACTCAATTTTGACTTAATATCACTTTATTAACATTAAAACACAAAAACAATTCATTGTACAAATATTTTATTTATTACAGTCACCAATATATCCAAATATCATCACCGGCCCAGACGTCATTCACTCCTCTGAACTGTGCTGGTAGCAGTAAGGTGTCATCATTTGAGATGGTCACAGTATCCAATACACTGAAGTCACAGGACTCAAATTTCATACATGTTCACAGGTAGGTGTATAGTCTTTGAAATTACCACAATTGACTAATTCTGGGACAGGTAAGTATGTAAGTATAGGAATGAGAGCACCAAATCCCCGGATGCACACATGGCTTTGTTTGTTATGGAACATTAAACAGAATACTGAATGGGTAGGCGTTACGCCATTGGCTGAAATCAGGTATTTAATTGTTTTCATTTTAAAGTAAAATTAATGACCTTTGAAATAAATGATGGGATGAGGGAATATTACAGAAACTATAGAAATACCAGGGAAGATTTTAGGAGTGGGGGTTGATTTTTTATGCCGCGTGTTATTTACTGCGAATCTCTATAAGTTGAAAATAACTGCAATTTTGACCTATAAACGCCATGGGACCATATATTTTTTTCAGTATTTTTTGTTAGGGCTTAGAACAAAGTTTGAAATGATGCTAAAGATTTTTCTGAAATTGTCATAGTAAAGTACTGAGAGGGCCTAAGGTTTGTATGGAGTTCTATGGGAAAATAATTAGTGGTCTTTTCCCTTCCTATAAGAATGCTTTGAAGAAAATTAAGATGCGAGTTATTTCCCTTGCATTGTTAAATCGTAACTATCTGTACATAATTCATGGATTCCTGGAAAAAGGTTCTTCGTGTTGTAATTAATCTTATGATCGGGAGCATCTTGTCGACAAGTCTTCGTGACATTCTCCCAAGCTACCTGGAATTTTAAACAAAGAACAACACTATATAATTCATTTATTGTCGTAAATAGGAACATGTGTGGTCGTAAATTAAAAGAAAACGGAATTGTGCAAATTCCAATTATATTTCAAAAGAACGTGTAACATTATTCAGTGTCGAAATTTTAGATAACCTCGATTTACAGTGCAACACGCTTTGTTAATGGCATGTTTTGCCATTCTTTTGTAACCTGAAGCGCTTTTCAATGTATACATTTACCGGTATATGTACATATGCATTGGCGTCGGAAGCTAATTGAAAATTGGGGGGGGGGGGGGGCTAAGTGCTAACCGCCCCCGGTTCCGACGCCTATGATATGTAACAGTTTGCATATGTAGCAATGGTAAATAAATATATTATAACAATAGCAAACCTTCTTATTTCAACGATAATTGTATTCTAATGCCTTTGGGCTACTTCTTGTACCTATATCTATCATGATTAAAACTTTTAAAAACTTCATTTGATAAAAACCAATGATTTTACGGTTGTGTTAAAATGTCAGTGGGGGATACTTTAGGTACGTCATGGTCGGAATGTCGTTAAGAGTTTTACAATAGATAGCTTTCCTCGGAAAAATACCGTTTTACAAACGTTTCTTGCAGATTAAATTATTTTAACATATATATATATATAGGATTGATTTGTTTTAAATCGAAGAAAAGCATATAAACACGGTATACAAGCTATAACTGCGTATGAGAAGGTTCTATCATTACCTGCCGCTGGAACTGCGTGGTATTAATTCAGAAACGGACGCGAATGGAAGGCTGTAACTACCATTGAGCCAAATGCCCCAATAAAATTTTTAATTTCTTTAAAGTGAACTTTATTATATAGAAAGCATGCAAAAAAAATCAAAAGTTAAAAAGATTTCCCCCTCCCTCACCCGGACCGGCTTGGCTGCCCCCAGATCCCTTGCCTCGCTAAAACTTGAAGCCTAGTTTCGTTCTTGAATACATTCGTGTCTAACCCCCTCCCCCATCCTCGAGTGTCTCAACACTGTTATATCTTCACTATTGATCTGAACTTTGACCTTTGTCATGTTATCCAGTATCTCCTCTGACACCAAGGTCTTTTGTAATCGCTAGATTTATAAACTACATTCTCCAAACCGCTAGAGCTCGCGCGAGATAGACTTACAATTTACTTCCGGGTACTCCGCTATCTGTTAGCGTTATCACAAGAGATATCAATGGTTTGTAATATCACTCGACTGTCTCCTTTATTTGATTGAAGGAGGTGTTAGATATCCCCCGCGATAGAGAAATGTCGAATTTTGTGACATTAGATGGGAGACATCTGGGGTCCCTCAAAGTCATGCGACTCCAAGAATACGTAACAAGTCTGGGAAATTCATCATTACAGAAATTCCACGAGGATCTCTGAGGTTTTAATCTCTGACGGAACAAGTACATGAAAACAAAGCTCGAAGAAATTCCCGACCGTCTGAAGTTTATTTTTCTCAATGTGTACTATAATCAAAACACTGCCACGTCTATAATGCAATGGTTCATAAGTCGATAACAACATGATAACATAGCTATAAGACACAGCTGGTTGTTACGTCAAAGATGACTGTGTTATATAACTGTCAAAAAGATGAAAACTATTTTTATATTAATTAACTGTTAAGTTTACTCGAATGAAAATGACAAGTATTAAAGAGCCTTTCACGGGTGGGCACAAAACATTTTAAAAATATCTGAACAGAAAATAATCGTATCCATGATTAGTTAGAAATACACTTTTTTACGATTTTTGATATTTTTTGTGTTTTCCTGGCACGTAAAATATCAAAATCTTGAAGAAAAAAAAGCCTGGAGAACGGTCAGATATGCTGGACTAATATGTAGTAAAATGCAAGTTGTGAAATGTTTTCTTTTTTTAAAATTGGCTTTTTAAAAGGGTGTTTTATTTATTACCAGAGTTCCTAGATCAGAGAGGGGGAGGGGGTATAAAAGAGCTCTGTAAGACTTTACATCACCCTGTGTCTGTACAACAGCACACTCTAGATGTTTATAGTTTATGAGGAGATAACTCTGTAGTGCTTCTTCTCACTGTACCGTGCTCGACTATGTTCATCATCTGGTTTGAGATGTTACAACAAAAGGATTGGTCACAAGTTCTTTTTAAACTTAGGACGTCCTCTCCATATTATAACAGTTAATTGCGCACAGTACGTATTGTTCAAAAATTAATTTACACAGGAACCATAGGTCAATACGGTAATCGGGTTACATAGTTCATCATTTACAATACTTTAATCTTTCAATCCTTAAATCCTTCAAAATCCTCTATTTTTTTTTTTATTGATTCTAGTTATATCCCAGCAGGCATGTTCACGAAGCTATCTTGTGTCCTAAGAACGTCTTAGGAAATGTCCTAGTTTTAAGTCAGTTTCTCGAAGCTTTCCTAAATTTAGAATCTTTCCTAAGTTTTTCCTAACTTTAGAACAACATAATACCTGTCCTAAGATCATCCTAAGTTTGTTTTGATGCTTATGATTTTGAACATTGCAAGTATAAGCGATAATTTCTTGTTTCTCAACAGTCCGTGTATGAAGGTAGATCACTTAGAGGTTATTATTTTTTAAACTATAAATCTTAACTATACAATTTGTTTGTTTCAATACGATTTACAAGCGGTATTAAATACTTTATAATATCAAAAAAGGCAAACATTGAAATATACTGAAGTCACATGGACATGTAAATGTATTTCCTTTTTTAATGTTATGTAATTTCTTTCCCGTAAAATGTTTCCAAAATTATACATTTATCGATAAATGTTTAAGATACAAGTATTCATTGTAAGTTAGGATGTCCTAACTTAAGATCTTCCTAAGTCATCGTCGAAATACATCTTATGATACGTCCTAAGTTGATCTTAGGATGTTCCTAAGTTTCTTCCTAAGTCATATCTTAGGAATCGTCTTAACAAATCTTAGGAAAGTTTCATGAACATGCCTGCTGGAGTAAAATCAACTCAAAGTAAAAGTACCTAAAATCACTCGGTATTTTACAATAAAAACGCTTTATTCGTT
>NW_026931268.1:0-44870 GCF_032062105.1 Saccostrea cuccullata | reverse complement strand
CAAGTCTTATTGTCGATACAGCTTCATTTCATCTCTATTTCACAATCTACTTCATTTTGTTAATTATTTTGAATTATTACATTAATATATTAAGCTCATGGAGACAATGTCCAGTTGGATACCTGTGTGTTTCATGAATCTGTCAAAGTGGACAATGTGGACACAACTGCACTCAGTGTACTGACTTTCTGTAGTCAAATAGGTGAGGTATATTAATGTCTAAAACAGCTGAGCTGACAATTTGACACACCCGGTATACTAACGATTAGTTCTCAGGACAGATGAGTTAATGTTAAATTTCGAATTTAATATCTGTAACATCAATGTGTTGAATACCAGAAATATGTCAAAGTTCTGCAGATTCGTGCGATTCATAGTTTCAGCATCTCGAACTTACAGACACTTTGAGGTTTTTTGATAGTTTTGTTGTACATGTGCTTTAGATTTTGAGATTTCATTGACTAATTAAACATACTGACTGGTCACATGACATAATTCTTCCTTATCACAGGACACAAAAACAGCCCAGTAAATAGTTTAATGGTAAAAAAATCCACGTAAAATATTTTCTATAGTGATACTCCAAAGCAAGTTGAGAGATTTGATTACTTTGTCAATTTAGATACCTGTCTCTCCTAATCAGGAGGTCCGGTTTCGTTTCTCGTTAACCTAAGACGTAAACATAGGTACTGACTGTTCCTTAGTCAAGCGCTCGGCATTAGATGTGAATGTCACAGATCTTTCGGATATGACTTTAAAAATGTAGGTCCCGTGTCCCGGTAGGCGCTGGCACGATAAAGATCCCTCACTGCTCAGTGGCCCTGCGAGTGCCGGGTAAAGGTCTTGATTTAAAGCCCTTCGCCAGCATACGGTGACGTCTCTATATGAATGAAAAATTCTCGAATGGGACTTAATATAAAAATATTCCATACTTCCTTTCTAAAAAAAGAGAGAGAAGAAAAACTGATTTAAGGATTAAAGTTTGAAATATTTTTATGAAATAAATTTATTATTGAAATTAAAACACAGGACATTAACACAATTATGGTCTGCATAAATATTTATTCAAATTTCTAAATGTCAAATATATTTTATTGGCTATAAAACACCAATGACCTTCACTTAAGATATTTGATTTTCTTCACTAGTTTAAGTTCAATTTGAGCAACAAACAGATTGTCATTTGTATCTGTACATAGTCCATAAGGTTCACAGAGTCCACATTCTATGTAACGGAGGAATTGTCCATCTTGGTCTATGATGTGGACACAGTCATTGTTATTATCAGCTGTAAGGATGTGACTCAGGCTATCTGTAGTGATTCCTAGTGGATAAAATGATTTTTTCTTTGGAGCAGGAGTATTTCCAATGTACCTGAATCTCAGTTTCCCGGCCTGATTGACAACGATCACTGCTTCAGCTTTACTGTCAGACACACAGATATCCTGGTTCTTGTTCTCGGTAATATATTTGTAATAAGGACCAGATGAATAGAGAGGTTTACCTATCTCATCAAACTGAATTTTTTCCATCTCTGTGGAGCCAGAGTAACGGACAACGTTTGTTTGTTTGTCATCATCACTGTCCATGATAACTAGGAGGTCACCGGAGGAGGTACTACAGACACCGTTAGGTTTCCAGTTCTGTAATCTGATCACCTCCTCTATCTTCTCATTCTCCACATTGTTCACAGTTTTGTCAAGGTAATCAGTATAAATAAGATCTCCACATTTTGTAACTATAATGTTATTCGGTGAATTCCCTGACTTGGTTGTGATTGACTTGAGTAGTGATCCCCTATTAATGCTAAAGAGTTTTATGGTGATGTCATCTCCACTTGTCCAGATTTCTTCATCATTTAGACAGGTCACACTGTCAAGGTATGGAATCCCAGTGTATATGGTGGTGACAGTCTCTGGTTCATCAAGCAGCTGTTTGATTGGAGATTTTTGATGTGTTATCCTCATGTTGTAGCAACTCTTCACAAGAGATGGGACAGTTAATGATGAAGCTCCAAATAGCTTGCGAAATTGCTCACCATGTATTCTTCCTGGGGTAAATGTAGGTGAAGAGAGAACAATTTTATGTGGTAGCTGTTTATACTTATCTACATTGAATCTAATGCTAAATACTTTGGATGTACCAGCTTTATCAATTGAATCCATTTCTTCTTTGATTTCAAAAATGTTCTTGTTTATTTCATCCAGATGTTTCTGTAGAGTTTTTAATTGTGTATTTTTCATCTCGTCAACTTCAACTTTAAGTTTCTTGACAAGTTTGTCAATTTCTCTGTGCCAGTCCTCTCCATGTTTTGTTATGACTGTTGAGAGATCTCCATATTCCTTTTCTAACCAACTTATTCTGTTTTGTACATCGGAGGCAATGTCCTGGTAGGTTGGATAAATGACTTCGTTTAATTCAATATAATCTTTGCTTAGTTTTTCTTTTCCTTCGTTCAGAACTTCCAATATTTCTGATAATTTATGACCTAGATGTTGATCAGATGCAATACACTTGGTGCATACAGGAATGTTACAATGCTTACAGTACATTTCACATCGCCTTTTTTCATGAACTATACACTCAGGGCAAACAGGAGTTACTTGTCTGACCTTGAAGTCAACAATTTTATGAGGTTTTGAAAAATCAGCAGAAAAATGTTCTCCCACACAGGCCTTACACAGGTTCACAAGACATATTTCACAGAGCATCTGTACCACAGCGGTCTCACACAGGTCACATCGCATCACGTCCTGGGCACTGGTACGGGGGTCCATAATTAAAGTCGTGTCTTTGAAATAAAAAGTAAGTTTAGCTCTAATTGTATTATAGGTACAAAAAAATAACTTTGCAACATGTTGAACTATTACATGTATCTTATTTTAATTTCACTATCTGATAGGAGAACCCAGATTACTTTAAGTCCAGGTTTTAAAAAAGTGGAATGACCCCTTCTTTAAAAATTTGCGTAACATGATCAGTTTTGGTTCGAAAAATTATCTTCTGAAAGACTTTAAGATACAAAGTGGGGAGGGGGGGGGGGGTAAAGATGGAATGAACATACTGTTTTCTTAAAACAGCGTTATCAGAGACAACTGATTCCCATAATAAAGAAAATGTTCAGCAGAACTGTGATTTATTGAAAAGAGGATCAAATTATTTCCGTATATCAATCATGCAAATAATGGTCAGTTTATTTATAGTTAAACAGTTTTTTGTATTATCTTTGGCTTTTTATTCTATTTTATTTTTTTTAAGTTGCATACGAACGACTCAAAAAAAATATTTAAACAATTTATATTGAAGTGAGTTATTAAGATGAAATTTTCAAGGAAATAGCATACTAACTTACCCTTATGAGGTTTTACAAGATGATGTTAATTTTTATAACCTGACTTCTGATCGTAATGTGGCATGTGTTGTATCGTTCCTCTTGATTAAAGCTACTTGCTAATTGTGTCTCGATCTGTACACATGGTAGAGTCTAGTTTATCTTTTTGTGTATACATTCTACATCAGGTGATCCCCTTTACCTGCTGATACCAGTACAAATTTTTACTTACTCGTCAAGGGATTTTCTTACTGTTATTACCTTGTCACAATTTTCATTCTTTTATTTATTTATGGAAATAGCAAATTATCATTTTCATATCATTAATTTCTTATCGTTGGCATTTTTCTCACTTCCGATTGACATGATACATGTACATGAAATAACATCTTCTTTTTAATCAATTGTTCATGATAGCTAGAGAAACACATTTTTTTAACATAGTACATCTATCAGTTTAGATTAAAAAAAACATGTTACATTTTAAATTACTTTGTACAATTATAAATACATGTATCACATAAATGCCACTAATTTTCATGATTGTTCATGACCATTTATACAATTTTTTGGTAACTTGTGTACATTTTATTATGCATTGGGTCCTAATTCATAAGATATCATTTATGAATGTTATTCATATTCTAAATTATATCATGTTCATAGATTGATTTAAAACTGATCAATCGCGAATAAAAAATGACGCGAAAAATAGTTGGTTTACTGGGAGAAAACTGATTCTTAAAATATGTTCATGAAATAATATTTTTAATTTAAAAAAAAAAAAACATTTAGGACCAATGCAAAGGTAAGACAAATGTGTAATCTGAAAAATGTTCATTCAGAAGAATTTAAAATGTCAACACTATTGTATCGTCTATAGTATACTGATGGATATCACTGCAGATATTTGATTTTCTTCACTTCTCTCTTTCCATACTGAGCAATAAACAAATTGTTATTTGTATCCGTACACAGTCCCCAGGGTTCAGTCAATGTACAGACTACGTAAGGGAGGAACTGTCCATCCTGGTCTATTGATCTATGATGTGGACACAGTCATTGTAATAATCAGCTATAAGGATGTGACTCTGAGTGGTTGTGGTGATTCCTTGTGGATTAAATGCTTTGTTGATTGGAGAAAGAGTATGTCAAGTGCACATATGTACCTGAATCTCAGTTTCCCGGCCTGATGACCACCATTACTGCTTTAACTCCACTGGCAGTTAAATAGATATCTTGGTTCGTATTCTCAGTGATATATTTTTTTTAACTTTTAACTTTAATCATGCAATTAGAAGTCCATTTTTACTGGAAGTTAAAATGGCACTTCAGCGTAACATTGGAGAAGTCAGATTTGCACTATAGTACAGACTAATATGAATTCGAAATAGCAAACCGTTATAATACAAAATTTTAAAGAATTTTTAGAATGTAAGTATTACCTACATGTAGTTGATTTGTAAAAGCAATGGCAGCCGTCCTATTGATCGCCATACAAAGTTTGCCGAGGTTTATTCTGATCATGTGACACACATACAAGGTAACTATTGTTTAAAGTGCTGGATATTTTACTTCCTTGTTTATGTGCAATGTGGATTTAAATTTGTCAGAGTTTTTTTGCTAACATTTTGTTCATCCACCAAACGGAATCTTAACGACGTTCGATCCTGATATTTAAAGTCTTAAACTTTTTTGCCAAGTATATTTTTAGTGTCTATATACATAGCTTAATTGAAATTAAAATCCAAAAATGGGGGTCAATGCGCTTCTTTTGGCGCTACAGTACATTTAATATGACTTTTTTGCACTGAAATTTGTGTCATTTCCCTCCAATTTTTTTATCGATTTAAAGCATGAAACAAATGAACTCTAAGTTTGTTTTGAAAAAGACACTTAAATATTGTGACTAAGAAAAAGTTTCAAATTGCTTAGCATAATCAATTATTTGACCTTTCTGCACTAATAAAAAGTGATTTTTCTGGCATTGAAAATTTAATAAGCAAAAAAATAATTTTGAAGTTTTAAACTTTTTCTGATTTTAAGCAAATAGGTCAAAATTATCTTGAATATTTAGTAAAAAACATCAAAAGTTTGGGTATATGATGCAAATTTTCCGATATTACTAATAAAGTGTCAATTTTAAGTTAAAATCGGCTCGATTTTTTCCCGGATTTTCAGAATATATTTACTATATTTGTCACACTTCGTTGATAGAATTCATAAGGAATAATTTAAGAGATATTTCAGAACCAGCATAACACATTTCACTGCAAAAAACAGATTTGTGTTCAACCAGAATGGAAAAATAGGAATCCAAAATTAACAGTACTGTTATAGTTCAAAATGGAAAAACTGATCATTTTCGTCTAAAAAACCTTCCGGCACAAAATATAGTCCCTAGCTTAATTCTACTTGAATGGAATTTAATCGCGTTTTTTTTCATTGAATATAGTTAAATTTGCACTGTAGAATTTAGATTTGAGGGGACAGACAGTCAACAGGTCGTCATTTAGAATAGGTACTTGAATGCAGGGAAGTGCAAAGATGTGAAATAATTATGCTGAAAGTGGTGATAGCTAGGTAGACCGAATGAGAACGATTCTATAGGGTAAGTGAACGAGACACCATTAAAAGTTACTATAATTCCTTGCAAAAATGTTTTATGACAGTTCGCTTCCAATAAAGTAAATTAAAGAATAGAAACAAACAACCAGTCTCTTGATCATAATGAATATTTATTAGATTTTAAGGGAAGTAACTCAAAATTAAAGAACAGTGCTGGTATTTCTGTGTTTTGTTTCAATATTTGCATTTTCAGACAAAGTATATGCATGTCATCGGAAATAAGGTTTCAACAATGTATTTTATGTACAAACATTATGAAATGAATGGTTTTTGGAGAAAACATATGGTTGAAAATAATATAGGCCCATTTTATCAACATTTTACATAGAAAATGCATTGAAAATTGTAAATTTAAAACATTGATTTGACAAAATCTGTAAAGTAAGGCTGGCTTGATGGGTAAAAAGGACCTGAATTGAACATGTTTGGTACCATTAAACCTGTTCAAAAAAATCTTGAAAAATTCTATACGAAAGCCAAAAACGTTGCCAATGTCCTTAACTTCAGAGATGAAGTTTGAAGAATTGGTGCAGGTAAAATCACATAACTCGGAGAATTCATGCACAGAATTCAGAGACATTTTTGTGAGCATTTCAATTAGTCAATGTCTGATTTTAAGAACCTGAGGATCGGAGTACTAGTTACTTAAACGAGACTGCTGATATTTTTGTTTCATCAAACTGTTTGTCAATTTTTTACCTCGTTTTAGAAAATGTACACACGCAGAGCACGCTCTTGCGTAACAAATCAATTGAGATATATAAACTCCGTAAGCAGGCGATGAAGGTAGTACCGCTGCATAAGCATCCTTAAGTTGACGATTGGAAAGATCAAGTCATCACGTTTATCACAGAGCTTGGCCACTAGACCATCATCAACGTTTCCCTCAAGCAAAACATCCAAATACAAAACTGATATGCCAGACCAATGGCATCTCCCATCCCGAGTCCCCCGGGACACAACGCACCGACACAAGAACGAAAACAACCACCGTCAACCGACAACATGCCTTCTCTTCAAACGCCGAAGCTGGGTTAATGACTGACAATTCAGACACAACCAGTGTACTGAGTATTTTGCCTGAAATAGGAGATGTGAGTTATTGTCACAGATGGCTCCTATGACAATTTAGACATACCCAGTTTACTGACAAGATCAGTGAACGTATTGGCCTGCCTATCATGATGATTAAGACCTCTTTTGCTTTATGTATTTTTTACCTTTCATAGGCGTCGGAACCGGGGGGGGGGGGGGGGCGTAGGAATATATACATAATATAGGCATTGAAAATTAGAGTTTACCTTTTTGTTGGTTTAGCCCCCCCCCCTTCATTTCACTTCCGATGCCTATGTCCTTCTACTTACAGTTTACATTGATGTCCTACTCTGTCAGCGGAGAAAGCTACATTACCTCCCCTTTCCATGTTGTCTCCTCAGTCCAGCCACTAGAACACAGCAGGTCATACAAGAGTTTTACTTGTGTTTTAACAATTTCTTTTTTATAAAAAGAGCTTTTAAATCATTTTGAGTCTGTTACTACATGTATAATGAGTACTACAGTCCTATACTTGTATTCTGTTTTCTATGAAGCATCACACATAGAAGTACTATAGAAGCAGAATTTTTCGTGGAGATAAATTTTCATTACTCTTGCAAGAAAGTTTTCTTTTGGCTTATAATTTTTTTCTGTTTTGAAATAAACCTATTCAACATAAAATTCATATGAAATTATATGAGTTATTTAATTCCGTGAATAATTGTTTACAGTGAAAACGAATTTTAATCCCCCAAGAATATTCCTGCATTTTACAATAAAAAATACTAATAACTTTGTTTTGCTATCAACCATATAAACTTAATTTTCATTCAGTTTTATTCAAAATTGCACAAAGTCTTGTATCATAGATCACCGGTGTCAGAATACACAGCATTTTGACATCCTAAATTGTTTATTTTTTCTGTTTTATTTCAGGGATGTGATGGTTTGTCTGAGGATAAAGAACATGTTACCTGTCACCTTTGTCAACCTTAGACTGAAGTTTGGGGTGCTGAACTCGGTGTCCAAAATTTACCCCCACAATAAAGATGTGTTTGCTCTCACAGAATGTAAAATAATGAAATATTTATAATATTTAGAATATAAATATATAGAGGGTTTATTTAATTATTCTCATGCTACAAAGAGGAAAGCAATATGACTGGCATTTATATTTAATTCTGTATTTAAATTGTATAAATAGTAGTTCTACTAATTTTTAATTCCACTTTAGCATTTCCCAGCTCTAAATAGCAGTGAGCAAACAGCCACACTGGAAAAGACAGACAGTGCCATTGTATGCAAATTATTATCCCTGGCTCCTTACACTGACTCTGGACAGATAAACTATAGCTACAGCCTCATATCCAGTCCACACCGGTACTGACCAGACTAAACAGGCAGCCAAAACAGGATATTACATCACGAGTTATGAATGTAGTTAAAATACTTAACAATGTCATATATTAAATTAGATTCAATTAAAGTCAGGGTAAAAAGGTCATCATTGTCACATTTTCATATGCATATAAAGCTGTAAATATTTTTGATGTCCATAATTTGCTATGTTCTCTTGAACTTTATACATACATGAATATGCATATCAATCAATAATCATTGTAATTGTGGATGTGTTTTGCAATGACTAGTATGTTATTTGATATTTGCGAGAGATGATGTACTAAATAGTTAAAACTGTAATGACAGTTTTTCAGAAGTTTACTAAAAGAGTTGAAATGTTCAGAATAGATGCAACAATGTAGCCCTCTCCTTTTTTGGGTAAGGTCTACAACCCTTAGGATCTCCATAATGTGGCAATTGCGGGAGTGATTCACAATTTTCGGCTCAAACTAACAGTAAATACATATTCTTTTAACATTTCTTTATTTTTTTAATTTTAAAACTATAACACATTAATAATCTGCATAAATATTTTTTTTGCAGATTTTTAATGTCAAATTTTTTTATCGCCTATATCCCACCGATTGATTTCACTGCAGATATTTGATTTTCTTCACTTGTTCAGTTTCACATTGAGCAACAAACAGATTGTCATCTGTATCTGTACACAGTCCATTTGGTTCACTCAGTCCACAGTCTATATAACGATGGAACTGTCCATCCTGGTCTATGATGTGGACACAGTCATTGTCAAAATCAGCTGTAAGGATGTGACTCTGGCTGTCTGTGGTGATTCCTCGTGGACTGAATGGTTGGTTCTTTGGAGCAGGAGTATGTCCAGCGTACCTGAATCTCAGTTTCCCTGCCTGACTGACCACCACTACTGCTCTATTTTTATCATCTGACACACAGATATCCTTATTCCTGTTCTCAGTAACATATCTGTAAAAAGGACCAGGTGAATAAAGAGGTTTACCTTTATCATCAAACTGAATGGTTTGTTTCTCCTTTAAGCCAAAGTAACGGACAACTCTTGCTTGTGTGTCATCA
This sequence comes from Saccostrea cuccullata, assembly GCF_032062105.1. Lineage (NCBI taxonomy): Eukaryota > Metazoa > Mollusca > Bivalvia > Ostreida > Ostreidae > Saccostrea > Saccostrea cuccullata. The sequence goes on along the minus strand of NW_026931268.1, from coordinate 35,425 downwards.
ATACTGTTCATGATAACCAGGAGCTCACCAGAAGAGGTACTGCAAACACTGTCAGGTTTCCAGTCTCGTAATCTGATCACCTCTATCTTTTCTTTCCCCACAATGTTCACAGTTCGATCACTGTTGTCAGTATAAACTAGACCTCCATTTTTTGTCACTGCTATATCATATGGTACATTACCTGACTTGGTTGTGATTGACTTGAGTAATGATCTCTGATTGATACTGAATAGTTTCATAGTTTTGTCTTCTCCACTTGTCCAGATTTCGTTATCACCCAAATAGGCCACATTGTATAGGTCTGTATACCCAGTATCTATGGTGATGACGGTTTCTGGCTGATCAAGCAGTTGTTTGACTGGAGGAGAGAATCCAGCTTCTGTTGATTTGTGATGTGTTTCCTTCATACTGGTGCATTTCCTGTCTGATAATGGTGAAGTAAATGATAAAGCTCCAAACAACTTAGTTAGTTGCTCTCCATGGATTCTTCCTTGAGTAAATGTTGGTGAGGAGAGAACAATTTTATGTGGTAGATGTTTATATTTATCAACATTAAATGTAGTGCTTAATAGTTTGGAAACATCTTGAGAAGTAACAGCTATATCAATGACATTGATTTCTTTTTTGATTTCAAAGATTTTCTCGTTTATTTCATCCAGATTTTCCTGTAGAAGTTGTAACTGTGTATTTTTCATCTCATCAACTTCAGCTTCTTGACAAGTATGTCAATTTCTCTATGCCAGTTTTCTCCATGTTTTGTTATGGCTGTTGAGAGATCCCCATATTCCTTTTCTAACTGACTCATTCTGTTTTGTACATCAGAGGCAAAATCCTGGTAGATTGGATAAATTGTCTCATTTAATTCAATATGATCTTTGCTTAGTTTGCCTTTTCTTTCATCTAGAACTTCCAATATTTCTGATAATTTATGACCTAAATGTTGATCAGATGCAATGCACTTGGTACAAACAGGAATGTTACAATGTTTACAATACATTTTACATCGCCCTTTATCATGAGATGTACACCCAGGGTAAAGAGGAGTGGAATTTCTATCCCTGAAATCAACAATTTTATGAGGTTTTGAGAGATCAGCAGAGAAGTGCTCTCCAACACAGGCCTTACAAAGGTTGACAAGACATGTATCACAGTGCATCTGTACCACAGCGGTCTCACACATGTCACATCGCATCACATCCTGGCAACTGGTACGGGGGTCCATAATCAAACTTTCACAACTGAAATATATAGATACTATTGCACTTAAAGTTATTTGGTGAAAAGATTTGCTAAAACCAATTGAATTATGTAACATATAAAACTCAGTTTTTACTTAATTAAATAACAGATTTTTCGGATTGCTTAAAATTCATTCTAAAATCAGGACATGGTTAAATAATGCACTGTATTTATAAATGACTTGTAAGGCATGATCAACCTAGGTTTCAAAATTGTTTCATTTGGAAAGCAGAGTGGCAATTGCCGTGGGGGAGTTTAATCTTACTGCGTCACTAGAAAGACAAAAGTTCCATTTGGTAGGGTAAAAAAATGAAACTGGTAATTAAAATGATGTCTTTATTTGGATCATGCAATTACATGTAAAGATCGATTTATATTTGATATTTGAAATAAATGGTTTTTATTCATTCTCACGTACAATACTATAAAGGATGATGTGACATAACTGCTATCTGGGGCCCCTTTTTCCACGACGAATTATATTTAATCTACAACGATGTTGATAGTTTTCAAAACATGTGTGAATAAATACGACGCCTTTTGAATAGTTTCAGTAGTTCAGACACATTTTAACAATAAGGAATACTGCATTATCTTTGATTTTTTAGACCCTATCACAGCTAAATTCGGTCAGGTTTGTGCGAATATTTTCTTTTATGGCAAGATAATGGGCGGGTCTTAGTACAATAGAGGGATATGCGTGTTCGAGAAGACCTTATATGGTTATTGTTATTATTTCGCACTTAGTCATTGTCCAATCCGATGACAGAACAACAAAACATGCTGGCTTAGTACGTTTACATTTTATCGCAGACACGTGGTTTAGGTCAATTTACCTGTTATTCAAACTTTTATAATGGTCAGCCAATGCTGTTTATACTTAATAATACGCATGGATTTTCAGCATTTATGGTTTTAGGACAAGAAATGCACATGAAACTTGTATTCACCGATACTCGGGAATACGTGTAGACCTAGCGATTTGCTCACCAAACACGCTACAAAACTTAAAACTAATGCATTTCATGTATATTCTATCAATTGTTAGTAACTGTATATTAATTAAGGAATGTTTTTTTAGTTTTGTGTGAGTTATTGGTGTGTGAATCACACAGACTTGTCACGTAGGCATATTTCATGAAGCGCGCTAGCGCTTCATGAAAAATATGCCTATGTGCAAGTCTGTGTGATTCACACACCAATAATTCACACTAAACTGAAAAACATTCCTTATATTTACATTTTACCTGTTTGGAGGCAACTAAAATATGGACAATATTTGAATTTCTTGCTGTCCTATATTATTGCATTTTACTAACGTCGCTGCAGTCTCATTGTGACGTCACATTAACGCACGTTTCTCCGCGTATATTTCTACGCGTGAGTATACACGAAAATGTTCTTCAAATCAATTTCACAGTAATCTTACTTGACAAACACAGCGAATGTAAATATTTGGTAATGGTACATATGTAGATCCGTGTCTAATTTGCGACTCAAATGCATAAAAAAAATATCGGATAGCAGTAAAATTCCAAGCATGTTTCATAGTATTTTTGTGGTACTCACTCGTAACGAATTTCATTTAGCTGATTGGTCAGTTAGAAAGTATCGCTTGTGCCTCGATTAGCATATGAATTCATTCTTACGTCAGAAAACCTAGTTCCGTTGATCTGTTTATAATGGGAAAGGGCAACTAGATTTTACAATTTTTTAAAAAATAGCATGTGAGCGCAGTTAGGTACAATTTTCTCCTTTCACATATAGGTAGATTTCAATGAAATACAGTGACCAGCCAAAGGAGAAAATTGTACCTATCTGCGCTCGTATATTTTAAGGGCTTCAAAGAGTGGGGCGGGGTTAAAATGCAATGGGAATTGAATGTAAACATGATACCCCTACCCCAATCTAAGATCTATATCTTTCAAATCACGTTTCTATTTTAGTTAAAAATAGTATTCTATAAAGGTACACATATCTGTGATAAGTTACATAGAAAAATTTGAGTAAAATTTAGACATTTAATTTTTGTCAATATACGAGGAGCCGCAAGTCACCTCATCCTTTATTAGTGTGATCAAATTCCAAGAATTTAGATACTGTTTTGGGTATTTGTCATCTTGTCCTTTATACGGTCATTTTACTGGTAGCAAATCGGTTTGTTGTTTCATTCTAAACGCAATCTAGATCCTCAATTTTTTTAATATCCAGACTTTCCTGGTTGTTGTTTGATTTGTATTTCTAAGCTTTTCAAATAAGAGGTACCAAAATTCTCAGCTAAACGAATGGTACAGGAACAGAGATGTCATAACAACACGCACACACTAATTTTCCTATTTTTGAATTGATTTTTCAGTATTGAAACAAGTCCTTTTATGTTGCTAAAATTAGCTGATCGAAATTATTGTAGAAGTGTGCCTACAGGAAAATTCTACATTAAGTACAAGTGTGTAATAATGTAATCATTATTTGTTAATTTAAAGGTTTTTAATCTTAAATCAACAAATTGAAAATTGTCGTGCTTTATGCTTCATTAAAATTAAACAAACCATCCTGAGACATGATTTTCATTCATTTCATTTGCTTCAAATATAGGTCATTGTTTCGCTTCGGGAAATGATGTAGATATTACAAAAACATAGGGGTAGAATATTGAAGCATTAATTGTATTATTTTTGTCTTTTAAAATCCATCGATATACTTTTCTAGAGTATTTTAATAAACAAAAAAATGATACTGGCAAATATTCGTTACCGCTTACATCACTGTACATAATAAAAAAAATCAGCTTTTTTAAAAATTAGTTTTTACTCGTACAAATGGTTGAAATAAAAAAAAAACGCGTAAAGAATTCATATTTACGTGAATTCTCTAAAAAAATTTCAAGGAAAACATTAAATTTTATCATTAAGCATTATGTTATTAAACATTACCTGACTTCAGATAGTAATGGCGGGCGTCCTATCGATCCTGTTGCTAAATCGTAGTGTGCAGTGACCCAAATATTTGTGTATATACCGGCTCTTATTTTTTATTTCCGTTTTATGGTGGCATATTTCTACCCCTTACATGCAAAATAAATTATGTTTACATGCAATAAAATAATGTCAACATGTAATAAAATAATGTCAACATGCAAGATGATTATGTTGACATGCAAGTTACAAATCTTTTAAGAGAATCTGATTTTAATATAGGTGAAATCCTGTATATTAGCCCATATAATCTGACATCATAGATGCAATATGTAATATAATTATGACAAGATGCAGTTCACTTATATTGCATATATAGTCACTTTGTATAGAGGGGACAAACTGTTCAATGGACATAAGATTGCTTGAAAAAATCATATAATAAAGAACAACAAATGCTATTTGTCATATTCAGCCCTCTCTGCAAAGTTGTTCACATCAGTTCAAGAGATAGTATTGACTGTGACACTCAATTAAAGAAAAAGTTTTCGTTGGTAACCATACAACAAAGTCGCCTAGCAACGAAGCAAACATGGCAACAGCATCTTTTGAAAATCACTGCAATAATCATTTGAATGATATTAATTAATGGTCAGTAACAATCTGCATTACTCAATCTTGGTTAAAAAAACAGAACATAGTTTTAAGGAATGTATAATTATTTATTCAATGTTTTCCATAGCAACAACAATGGGCCCATGGGCCACAGCGTCCACCTGAGCACATTGGTTAGGAAGTAAAAGCAGAAATCACTTTAGTATTGAGAAGTTTACATGAGGGGGGGGGGGGGGGTCTGGAATTTTAAAATACCAACTACCTGATGATGCTTCCATACAACAAATGCCTTTGCTGCTTTTGAGCAAATGTTTTTTTCTTATTTATTCATTTAACCCCCCCCCCTCTTTTTGTGGCCCAGCCCTACCCCCGGAAGCCTTCATTTGAACCAGTAAGACTTTGTTCTAGCTGAGGATGCCTCAATATCAAAATGATAAACATGACGTTTCTGTTCTTGGGGAAAAAATTCCTTAATTCGAAGCAAAACTTTGATCTAAAATTGTGACCCACCCTACCAAACTTCCGTTCATGACTTTAACAAACTTGAATCAACTGCATGAGGATGCTTGCATAGAGATATGAACAATCATGGCTTTGTGGTTCTTAAAAAGAAGAGTTTTAAAAATTTTCTGATGTATATCTTCCTATGGAAAACTTCAAACCTCCATTGTGGTCCCGTCCTTCCCCCGGAGGTCATGATTTGAACAAACTTGAATCTACTGGTACACTACCTGAGTATGTTTTCACATAAGTTTCATCTTTCCTGGCCCAGTGATTCTTGAGAAGTAAATTTTCAAAGATTTTTAATATATATTCCTATATAAATCTTTGATCGTCAGTTGTGAACCCGCCCTTCCCCCGGAGGTCATGATTTCTTTGAAATTGAGTCTTCACTACTGAAGATGCTTCTACATGAGTTTCATCTTTCCTGGCCCAGTGGTTCTGAAGAAGATTTCTCCTGTATATTCCTTTGTAAAATCTCTTATCGTCAATTGTGGCCCCGCCCTACCCCCAGGGGTCATGATTAGAAGAAAATGGAATCTACACTACCTGAGGATGTTTTCACACAAGGTTCATCTTTCCTGGCTCAGTGGTTCTTGAGAAGAAGATTTTTAAAGATTTTTCCTAAATATTTTTATGTTGAACTTTGATCAGCCATTGTGGCCCCACTCTACTCGGGGGTCATCATTTGTACAAAATTGAATTTACATTACCTGAGGATGCTTCTACATGAGTTTCGTCTTTCCTGGCCAAGTGGTTCTTGAGAAGAAGTCGAAAATGTGAGTTTACGACGACGAAGACAACGACTACAACGACAACGACAGACAACGGACAAATTGTGATCAGAAAAACTAACTTGAGCGTTCAGCTCTTGCCCCAAGACCATAAATTAAGAACAGACTTAAGTCAAAATTTCAAATCTGTATAACTTTTGAAATAATTTTGATAACAAAACGAAAAAAGCTATTCAAAATCATAATCATAAGTCTATTCTCTGTTTATGGTCTTGGGCCAGGTGAGCTAAAAAAAAACCTCTAAGCAACCAAACATTAAAAATGATTTTTTTTCTAATTCAATTCCATTCAGCATGTAATTTTGATGTAAGTGAATAAGAATGTAATGTTTTATATAATTTATTTCTATATATTCTATATAACATATTCCATAGAAACCCATTTTATTCAATGGCAATCATATATTTCATTGTTTATTTGCCATAACAACTATGTATACAATATCTCTTTCTTTTTCAATTTTTAATTATAACATGAAAATATTTTGCCACTTTTTGTTTACTTGTACTAGCTAGAAAGGAAATTAAGAAGGAACATAAATCTATTTTCTTAACATGTGAAACAATGGAAAATTGTTTTTCCAATCATACACTGTATATGGAAATTATCATTATTACATATCAATTCAATTTGCAGTCATTTAATTATCTGTTTTAACAAATGTTTACAAATATGTTGGTCATTAAAAAATAATAACATATTGTTTAATCACACCGAATTGACATTGCTAATAGCAAAGTTACATACATGTATATACATGTATCATGTTAATGTCTAACAAATTAACTAAACCATATTCTTGTAAAATCCAACAATCAAATGAGACTTCATACATATTGTTCAAAAATTAAAATAGATTATTCAATTTCTACAATCAAAAACAAGGAGAGGTGTTTGCTCATCAAACATGTCCAAGTTATGAATAGGTACTTTCAAATAGAATTAAAATTACTGCTATTGTAAATGCAACATATATTAAAACTACATATGTATTAGCAAAATTCTCTGCAATAGTTAAAATCAAAGCTTGTTTTAGGATATAAAACTAAAGTATGAAGAATTTCGCTCCCCAAAGAATGAAAAAAATTATATCTGTCTTAATGTATGTACCATTTCTCAAATTCCAGGGATAAAGATACTTGTTCAGTACTACACCTTCAGTTCTACATAATACCTTCAAAGTAAACTTTTTTTCTGCATTAAATTTTGCATTCAAAATTAGATTGTCTTGACATTTATTTATAATAATAATAATTTTAACTATATTTTGAATGTTGAATCAGTAAAAAAAAAACGGTAAAGAATTAAAAACAGCACATTAAATTAACCTTCAAAACTGAGTTGTAAATGTTATCAACAGAAATAACAATTTAACACATCTGACATCTACACCTCTGGATTATCATCATTTCCACTGTCCATTTATTATGATGCCAAAATCATATTCCTAAAATTAAACAAATCTGTTTACAGCATAAAGCTATTTGTACACTTGTTCATGTAATGCTGTTATAGTGCAGTAATGGATTTTGCTGCTAAAATTTGATTTTCATTAATTTTTTGTTTCTCATTCGATGAATTTTACTGTCCCCAGGGTTGACTCAGTTTACAGTAAATGTAGCGGAGGAACTGTCCATCCTGGTCTATAATGTGGATGCAACAATTGTAAACATCGGCTATAAGAATGTTGCTCTGACTGTCTGTGGTGATTCCTCGTGGACTAAGTGCTATGGCATTAAGAGCATGATTTACACCTGTGTACCTAAATCTAAATTTTCCCGCCTGATTGACCACAACTACTGCCACAGTTCCACTATCAGACACACATGTACAGATATCCAAGTTTTTATTCTCAGAGATGTATTTTAGCTGCCCATGATAAGATGAAAAAAGGGAATTGCCCTTATCATCAAACTAAATAATTTGTTTCTGTACGGAACCATAGTAACGGACAACTCTTGATTGTTTGCTAGATTCATTCTCCATAGTAACAAGGAATCCACCAGAGGATGTGATGCAGACACCTTGAGGTTTCCAGTTTTGTAGTCTGATCATTTCCACTATATTTTTATCCTTAACTATGTTCACAGTTCCAAGACTGTAATCAGTATAAACTAGATTTCCACTATTTGTTACTGCTATGTCGGATGGTCTGTTCCCTGACTTAGTTGTGATTGATTTGAGTAGTGATCCTTGTTTAATGCTAAAGAGCTTCATGGTTTTGTCACCTCCAGTTGTCCATACTTCTTCTTCATTCTGGCAGGCCACTTGGAGAAGATTAAAAAAAATAGCAAGTGTCTATGGTGGTGATATTCTCTGGATTACGAAGCAGTTGTTTGACTGGCGTAGAGATGTCATCTTCTACTGATTTTTGAGTTGCCTTCATGCTGTATTTCTTTTCATGGAAAGAAGCTGATGACAAAACTCCGAAGAGCTCATTAAGTTTCTCTCTATTGATATTTCCTGGGATAAATTTGGGGAAAGAAAGTACAATTTTATTTGGTAATCTTCTATACTTGTTTACATTTAATGAACCACTAAATAACTTGGAAATATCAGAAGAATTGACAGCAAATTCAATGAAATTGATTCCTTCTTTGATTTCAAGAACTTTGTTTTTTACTTCATCCAGTTGATTCTGAAGAGTTTGTAACTGTGTGTTTTTCATCTCATCTACTTCCGCTTTGAGTTTCTTGACAAGTTCGTCAATTTCTCTGTGCCATTCCTCTCCATGTTTTGTTATTTCCATTAAGAGATCTTCATATTCCTTTTCCAACTGACTTATTCTATTTTGTAAATCTTTGACAATTTCCTGGTAAGTTGGAAAAATGTCCTTATTTAATTCACTTTTATTTTTCAAAAGCTTCTTTTCATCCAAGACTTCCAATATTTCTGATAATTTATGACCTAAATGTTGATAAGATGTGCAAACTGGAATGTCACACTGATTGCAGTACACTTTGCATCGCTCATTATCATGCGATGTACATCCAGGGTAAACTGGAGTAGAGTTTCTGTCCTTGAAATCAACAATTGTATGGGATTTTGAGAGATTAGAAGAAAAATGTTCTCCCACACATGCCTTACACAGATTGACAAGACATGTATCACAGTGCATCTGTACCACAGCGATCTCACACAGGTCACATCGCAACACGTCCTGGGAACTGGTATTAGGGTTCATTATTAAATTGTGTCCCTGAAAAAAAGAGTTACTGTATATTCAGCTGGTAAAAAATAACATTTGTGAATTTCATACCATAATAGACTATGTAATCTCAAAATTTAAACGAGTTTTCCGGATTGTTTAGCGTTCCATTGTGGAATCATATTTAAGAATAACATCTTCATTTAAAGATTCATGTAGCATGAATAATATTGGTTCAAAAACATCTAGAAAATAGAGTGGCAAATTCACTGGGTAGAGAATGAACGTGTTTAGCATGAATTTCCATTCTTCATTATATATTTTTAACCTTATCAAAAAGACAATATTTAAATAAATAACTAAGTAAATAACATTTATTTTGTATAGCATAAACCTGTGACAACAAGAGGACTGAACTTTGTATATACTTTTATCTTCTAGTAAATAGTCTGTTTTTGTTTGAAGTTTTAAGATATGGTGATTCAATTTTGCTTTAGTTTCATATACATGTACGAGCTAATAATAGGAATTATAATTATTTTTGTCCTTTGACTGTTGTTGTCGTTGCCATAAACTTATCATGATTATATTTTCAACTTCTTTTCAAGACTCTGTGGGCCAATATCAATCAAACTTGGCTTAGAAAATCCTTGGATTGAGAAACATGAAGGGCCATATTCTCTTCCAAGGGGAGATACATAAGAAATAGTGAAAAATGGATGGGCGTATTTTAAAATCTTTCTAAGAAGAACAGGACTAGAAATGATAATATGTGAAAACTTCCTGACGACATAAAACAGATTCAAATTTATTCAAATTATGACACCAATTGGTGCGGTCGGATCACAATGGCTATTTAAATTTTTACATCGAAATTAGGAAAGAAGGAAAAATCTGAGTTTCTGATTGACAATATCTATGTGCTTTATGTAACACCATAACACTATGCGTTTTATCCATAATTTATTAAAATTCCTATAGGTACCAATTGCGCCCCGAAATTAGCAGACTCTTTTTTTATTCACAGAAAGCATAATTTGTCAACAATATTAAACGTGAAAAGAAGAAGTACTTGTTGTGGCCTTAAACTCGTCAATTAACAATTTTTATTTCTATTCTTATTGCAATCCGATATCCCAGTGAGCATGAGATAAATGATAACATAGAGTCTGACATATTTGTTTCATATTTGGATATTTTACTTGAAAAAGACGTTTACTGTAATATAACAACAAAGCTTTATGATAAACGTGATGACTTTTAACTTTTCAATCGTCAACTTTCATTACTTATGCAGCAATATACCTTCATCATCTGCATACGGAGTTTATATCTCTCAGCTGATTCGATACGTAAGAGTATACGTATGTACAATACAAGGTAAATTATTGACAAACAAGTTGATAAAACAAGAACATTAGCAGTCTCGTTTAAAGTCACCATTTTGTAATTCTATTGTCGATACATTGACCTTGTTAGCAAATACAAGTTGGGGGGGGGGGCACAATAGGGGATCAAAGTTTTACATAGGAATAGATATATAGCTTTATTGATATATGTCGTAATATAAAATTCAAGTCTCCAGACCCCATGTAAACTTTTCAACTGAACTGATTTTTGCTTTTTTTTTCCAGCAAATGCGCTCAGGTTAGCAATGTGCTCCCTGGACATTTTGTTTCTATATTCTATATAATATGAAACAATATAAAAGATTCCCTAGGGGGTCAGGATTTAAACAATTTGAAATCTATACTTTCCAAGATGTTTCCACAAAAGTTTCGGTTTTTTCTGGCCAAAAGGTTCTTGAAAAGAAATTTGCCTCACAATATTTTTGTCTTTTGTTGATTATCTCCCTGGCCTTCGATCGTCGTTTCAACAATTTAAACTAATTTGATCAAAACTGAATAAACATATGAAATGATGTATTCTTGTCCTTCCTTCCCGAAATCAGCCATTTTAAAAAGGTGCATTCCAGTTATACAGTTGTTTTAATATTTGAACAATTAGATAATGGTTTAATAGGTAGATCATCTCAATTCTTGAGATAAAATTTCTAAGGTTTCAATTATTTATCATATCATTATATTGATACTTTTAGGAATTTGTAAATATTACCTTGCTTCTAATAGTTATGGCAGCCGTCAATTTGTTCTTTTTAGACAGAATTTAGATCACGTGGCCTACCAACAGGTAAACATTGTTTATACTGTAAGCTATTTATTATCTGTCTATGTGCAAAAAGGGATTTAAATCTGATTTTTTTTCTGCATTATCTGTATTCAACATCTTAAATAAGGATTGTCAAATGGAATTGATGAAATTTAAGCTACGCGATATACAATTTAAGGTAAGTCACTCGTCAAATTTGTTAAATCAAGGATTTTTTGGGAAGTATATTTTGGATAAGTACTCCTATAGTATGACTTAAAATCGCAGAGAAAATAGGGGGTCAGTGTACATCTTACTGATCTATGGTACAATTAAGTTGACCTTTTTGCAATTAAATGTTAACTCTTTGATTTAATACTTTATCTCTAATTTTATTTTATCATATGTTACTACGTTAATAAATTTAATCTTATCTTACATAAAATAGTTTGTATAATATTTATCATTGAACAAATCTTGCAAATTAATGCGCGTTTTTTTTTATTTTTGAACCTTTTTGCACTAAAAATTAACATATTTGGGGTATTAAAAAACTTAATAGGCAATAAAATATTTTCTTATATCAAGTTTTTTAGGAGTTAAGTGCTGATCAGTCACAAGTATCGAGTAGTTTAAAATAATGAAAGATAAAGTTGAGGTCAGTGATGTTAATTTTGAAATTTTGGTCAAAATATGTGATTTTCAGGCAAAAAAATTGTGCAAAGAACTATATGCGGTATTAACCAACATTTGCCCCCCCCCCCCCCCAAAATCAAACTTTGATGGAGTAATATTTAATTAAGTCCTTAAACAGGGGAGTATAAGCTGACTTCAAAGCACTAAATAATTTCATAAGTAATGACGTCATATGTACGCAATGACGTCACAAATATGACGTAAATTTCAGTTTTTTATGAATTTTGCAGAAAAATGTACATATTTCGTCGATATTTTAAATAAAAGTCACCGAGCGCATGTGTGTTCAGGATAAATATTTTGATATAATGTGTAGAATGATAATATCAATGAAATATGTCAATATTGTTCCTGAACACACATGCGCTCTATAAATTTTAAAGCTTAAATTGTTGAAATTTTGCCCATTTTGTCCTCTTTCTGAAAAAGGATATAAAATCGGACTAGTTTGTGACGTCATAAAAACAGAAATTGTGAATACACTGCTCTGGAACTATAATATTTTCTGTTAACGTATATTTCTCGTACAATTTATTGAATTCAGCACATTTCAGGAAGTTTTCAAAATTTGACTTTTGTGGGGGCAAACATATGCAATATACCGCATATAGTTCTTTTATCTTGACTTCTTTAATATATCTTCATTTCTTGGCAAGGTTTGTCGTGGGAAGATGTAAAACTTGTTCTAAAAATATAAATTAAGACCTATATTAAATATTCCTGCAAAATCATAACGGAAAATATTCTTCGAGTAAAAGTATGTGAGGCTAAAGTTTCAAGACATAATTTAATAAATGTGCAGATTTGCAGAAATTTCTGCTGAATATCCTTCAACCACAAGATATAGTCACTCATAAATCTTGCTTCTTTGTAGATTTATAAGCAGTTTTTTTTTTTCGATAAATGTTAAAAAATATACATTATTGATTATAAATATTTTATAAAAATTGAATCTTAATAAATAATTTAAGTCAGAGGTTCTGCGTGAACTTTTCTAAAAAGCTGACGAGTGACTTACCTTAATTACTTGTATTAAATCTCGTAAGAAATTCATTGTAGTTTAATGTTTTCGTAATTAATATTAAAAATCCATGATGTATACTGATATGAGTACCATATTAACATGTATCTGAACATGTACATATACAATGTAGCAGGTAGTCTATTTTAATTAATAATATTTATTATTTGTAGTTAGAAAGGGTATACCATTTCAACTACTGGATAGGTTGCCGCCCTTGTAAAATTAATGACATTAAATTAATTATCGTGTAACTGCATGAACTGTAGACGTATTTTTTCACTAGGTTATAATTCCTAGGAATCCCTACTTTTGTTTAATCCACGGGTAGAACGTTACACAGATTTTCGAGACTTTCACTTTATGTCTTACATGTCTATTAAATGCGATGGGACAAATGTCCGTGTACAAAGGTTAAATTAATACCAGGCGGAAAAAGTATTTCTAATTTTTATAAAAAGAAAAAAGAATTACCACCATAAGTTGATATCATTAGCGTTCTATGGCAAACAAGTGAAATATTCTAGTTTTATCTCCTATTTTATCGATCTTTTTTTGCTTTTTGAGATAAAAAAAAACTGTTTACATGATCATGATAAGCAACCAGCCCTTGATCTGTCGCTGTTGTTGTTTCCTTCTTCTCCTAAACTACTTGGCTTATTTCAACCAAACTTGGCACAGAATATTCTTAGATAAAGGTGATTCAAGTTTGTTCAAATAAGGGCCACTCCGTCCCCCAAGGGGAGAAACTTATAGCAAAAAAAGGCATTTTTGAAAAATATTCTCAAGAACCAGTTGGCCGGGAAAGATGAAATCCATGTGACATTATTGTCAGATAGTGTAGATTTAAGTTAAGTCAAGTCATCCACTCAGAGGTAGGGTGGGACTACAATGGATGATCGAAGTTAATGCATAGGAATATACAAAAATCTTTTAAAATCTGTCTGTCTGTGAATGTCTAGGTGTCTGTCTGTCCGTCTAGCTGTCTTTCTGTCTGTCTGGAATACTTTTGTTTCCGCAAGATATCCCGAGAAGCCCTTGAGCGTTTGCAATGAAATTTCACAAAACAACTTTCTATAGCATAAGTTCAGAGGTCAACTTAATAAAATGTGAGCCAATAAAAAATGATACATGTTTTCACACTCAAAGATTATTTTTCTGATGAACCAAGAATTTAATCCAGACAACTGTCTTCAGTTTTCGCCAATAACAACAGGACTGTTTATATGAATCTAAGTGTGTCGTGCATTATAAATGACTTTTAAATCTTAATTGTTTTTAAAAAATAACTTGGAAGCCAATCAATACAACATTAATACATTTAAGCAAAAACTGACCATTCTGAGTAAATATTTCATAGCTACAATAAAACAACATACGCCGAAGGGGCCTCTCAGGTGATGAAATAAAACCAAAAAATGTTGCTAAATATATGCCTATATATATCATATAAATTAGTGTTGGCAAATCGGACGATTTTTAGTAACCGGTTACTCGCTTCATCTTCCGATCGAGTACCCGGTTACTCGGATGATTTTTCGTAAAAGTATCCACATCTTTTATTCATCTTAATATGCTTTACTTATCGGTAGTACATTTGTAGTAATACTCAAATGTACTGTATATGGACATTATATTTACAATACACACATACGATATTGTCAACGAATTTTGAATTAAAGAAAATAAGGAATTTTACACACCAAGAAGACAAATACAGACATCGTCAATCACCGTCTCACAATTGCTTTCCTTATGCTTTCCTTATCTACATTCTCCGTAATTAATAGTTAATTTGTTGAGATTTTGAATCAACTGTTTTTTCTTACAACTCCAAGCTTAATTAGTCTGTGGCGGCATTTCGTTAAATTATCAAATGAGGTAATCATAACTCAGGCCTTCACAAGTTGTATACCCCAAGCAATCAAAGCTATTAATTATATAAACTGTGAAAACTAATCAAAACAATTTGATCCACTACAACCATGTATTACATCAAGTCTAACGGTACCTAAAATTAGGGAAATATGTAAGTATATGTACATTTATAAATCATAAAACAATCATTTTTTATTAGAGATGTCAACGAATAGTCGACTATTCGACTGTCAGTCGAATGGACTGACGATCGATAATGAAACAACATTCGAATATTAGATAAAAGCAAGAAAAGGGAGTGATAATGGAATTTTCATTTCAAAATTGAAAAGCGTCCTTCCTCAAACTATACAGTTGCATGTATAGTGTATCTCTTAAGACGAATAAGAGCTCAAACACAGTCACAGTATATCAATAATTTTCCGCACTGTACATATGGAAAATACAGTATATTACATACCGAGGTAATTATTTCTCAATCACTGACTTTTTTGTTATTGTACGTAGTAAATTATGTAACGCTATACTGGACTATGAAAATTATTTAATTGACTTGCGCCAATTATATTTATAAAAAAAACTCTAGGAATTTCAATTGCTTAGGAACACACTATATTTGCATAACCGTGAAGTTTTAAAGTTCGATAATTATTAAAACAGAAATCTTACATAAAAGACATTTTGATATATAGCTTAGGCAATCATTAATTGAACAAACATTATTTAATATTTTCATCGGAGGTGTGGATAATGTGTGTTTACAATTCCCCATTTCCAATTTATTTCAATTTTCCAATTCATTTTAATTAATAAGCTTTCAAAAACACTTTGTTATCAAAAAAATAATAAATGCTCCGAAAAGTCGACTATTGTTCGGATAATGCAATCGAATGTTCGACTAAAGAAAATTAATATTTTGACATCCCTTTTTTATATGCATTTACTATGTAGATTTTTTTCATGCGAGTAACCGAATAGCAGTTTTACTAACCGATACTCGCATCGTTCGACGGTTAACCGGTTCATCGGGTACTCGTTGCCAACACTAATATAAATCGATCAATAACAAAAATTGTAAATTAATTAAACAACAGGGTGGAAGAGGGTAGAGTATGGGAAATGCAACCAGTCTCGACAAAAATATAAATTATTAAGAGGATGCTGAACAGCTATTGGATGAAACTATAATAAAGAGGCCAATGATAGATTACATTTGAAGTACATAAAGCATAAAACATAAATTTATCTTTAAGGATATCCGATCCTCAGCCAGGAAGGATAACTCCAAAAATTAATATTTAATTTGAAATGTATTAAAATGAAGCATAGGAAAGAAATTTTTTCATGCAACAATTTTCATTTCACTCATCTTTAAGATACAAGGTATTTAGAAGTCTTAGAAAAGGTCTTATAAAAGTTGACATTTGTACTCTATAAAAGGGAAAAATAATACAGTTATAGAGATAAAAGATTTTCTTGAATCGAGCCTTAGATACCAGTGCTTATTAGCATAATATGAAATAAAAAGTGTTTTATGGTGTCTTGCAATGATAGCAAAGGCCTTTTACACTATGTATTATAAAATACATGTCGGAAATAGAAAACAAATAACCAAATAAGTATAACAATCATGATACTTTCTCTGAATGCATGAATACCTATAGTTTTTTAACCTCAGATATATGTGCTGATCAATTTGCAATTAGAAAATGCATTGCTGATATTCCAATTCGCTTTTTCTGCAAAAATATTGGAAAATTTGACAATTGTACCTATATAATATGATTAACTTTATTCTTTAACTTTAAAGAAATACTGTGGATAAATTTACATAACTTCATGGTTTCATAGATTCTTTTATGAGTATTGTGATTACTTAACTGCTAATTTTATAAACCTGAGGATCGGACTACCTTAAGTAAAACCAAAACATTCACCCAGTAATGATGAAACACAAACAGAAAACGTGGCCAAAAATTCTGCCACAGAAAAGGTGTAGCCTGGAAAACCAAGTTTGATCGAATGTCTTGACAAAAACTATTCACCATTAATACACACTTTTTTCATTGTCAAGGTTTCCATACTCATAAAATGAGAAATATTTTATGATAAACGCATGTGTTTTAATTATTACAAAGTTCTTTTTTTAACTTTTGTTTTGAAAAAATATTAACGATATAAGTCACGAAAAAGCCCGGGTTTATTTGCATCAAACATTTCCATCCTTAAGATAAATTACTGGCTAAATAAGTTATTTCTCTCATTCTAAGCTTTTGATTTTGAGGGGAGAGAAAAAGTGATCACGCAACTCCTCTTATGCCATTGAATGAAATCTGATGAAACTTTCACAGAATCTTTATTACATATTGCCATTGTGCACCTCCTATTTTACTTTTTGATCCGACACATATTTTGGGTTTTTCATAGTAAAACATGGACACTGTCATTTATACACACATGGGAGGCGGGGGGTATCATTTAGTGAGCCCATTGCTCACAGTACCTCTAGTTAAAATCAGCTATAAGGATGTGGCTTTGACTGTCTGTGGTGATTCCTTCCGGATTGAATTGTTTCTTTTCCGGTGCAGGAGTATGTCCAGTGTACCTGAATCTCAATGTCCCAGTCTGATTGACCACCACTACTGCTCTAGCTCCACTGTCAGACACACAGATATTCAGGTTCCTGTTCTCATCGATATGTGTGTTTTGAAAACGACTAGCAGAATACAAAGGTTTTCATGCATTATCAAACTGAATCGTTTGTTTCTGTGTGAAGTCAGTGTAACGAACAACTTTTGATTGTTTTTTGTCATCACTGGTCATAATAACCAGAAGATCACAAGAGATACTGCTGCAGACACCAACAATTTTCGAGTTCTGAAGTCTGATCACCTCTTCTATCTCTTCATTCTTCACGATTTCCACTGTTCTGCAATCATTCTCTGTAAAAACTAGATATCCATTTTTTGTAACTGATATATCCCTTTGCATGTTCGTATTCCCTGACCTGGTTCTAATTGTCTTCATTTTTGAAAATAGCAGATTGATGTTGTAAAGTTTCAAAACGTTGCATCTCCACTTGTCCAGATTTCGTCATCACTCTGACAGGCCACCTTGTTGATATATTCAAACCCAGTATCTATGATGGTAACAGTCACTGGTTCATCAAGTAATTGTTTACGAGGAGCAGATTGTCATTCTTCTCTGGTGATGGAAATGGTGATGATAAAGCTTTACATGCCTCCGCTGTCTGCATTTTTGGGATACATTCTAGGGAAAAAGAAAAAAACGGAAGCTCCTCATCGCTGCTTGTCCTGACGTTTTCACCAAAGTTAAAGTTCACGTTGTCAAGGTATCCATATTCAGTATCTATGGGTTTTATAGTTTCCATTCCCACGGGCGATTGCTTGACTGGAGTAGAGGATACATATTCCAGTGACTTTTGTGTTGTCTTCATGATGTATTCATTCTTTTGGGGGGATGAGGAAGTTAATAATAAAGTTCCAAACAGCTTTGAAATTTGCTCTCTATATTGAGTTCCTGTGAAGAAACTAGGTAAGGAGAGCAAAATTCTTTTTGGTAGTTGATTATATTTGTCTTCGTTTAATTGAAAACTACATAGTGTGGAAATGTCCTTAGAATCGACAACAATGGTAATTGAATCGATTTCATCTTTGATTTCAAAAATCTTCTTGTTTATTTCATCCAGCTGTTTCTGTAGAGTTTGTAACTTTGTGTTTTAATTTCATCAACTTCAGCTTTAAGTTTCTTGACAAGTTTGTCGATTTCTCTGTGCTAGTCCTCTCCATGTTTTGTTATGGCTGTTAAGAGATTTCCATATTCTTTTTCAAATTGAATCAATTTGTTTTGTATATCGGAGGCAATGTCCTGGAAGGGTGGATAAATTACTTCATTTAGTTTAGTTTGATTTTACATAAATTTGCTCTCCCTTTCATTCAAAATTTGCGATATTTCTGATAATTTATGACCTAGATGTTGATCAAATGCAACACACTTCGTGCAAAAAGGAAAGTTACAGTGCTTGAAGTACATTTTACATCGCCCTTTATCATGAGATGTGCACCAAGGGTAAAGAGGGGTGGAGTTTCTGTCCTTGAAGTCAACGATTTTATGAGGTTTTAAGAGATCAGCAGAAAAGTGTTCTCCCACACAGGCCTTACACAGGTTGACAAAACATGTGTCACAGTGCATCTGTACCACAGCGGTCTCAAACAGGTCACATCGCATCAAGTCCAGGGCACTGGTACGGGTGTCTATGATTAAACTTTAAACTCTGAAATATATTCATATTTTATGGTTATTGATTTACTGTATGAAAAATGTGGCGCTTTGTGAGATTATTATTAAGATTAAATTAACAATCTCTGAGACATATTTCTTTTGATTTGGTTCAAATGTAGGTCATTGTAATAAATTGTAAATAACTGGGAGAATAATTCATGCAGATATTACAAAAACACGACATATGGGTAGAATATTCCACCATTTATTGTATCTACATGTATTTATAAAATTTTGTTAAACCTGTCAACAGATATTATAAAAAAAAAAAAATATTCGATGCCGGCTAATATTCCTTACTGGTAACAGCCTTTTTTCTAAATCGCCTTTACTACAATGCCTAAGTTGTAAAGTTTCTTGAACATATGGTTACATGAATACTTAAAATCAAATTTTCAATAGAAATACTAAAACTTATCATTATGCAATGTTACAGTAGCATTTAAAGATTACCTGACTTGAGATAGTAATGGCGGGATTCCTGTCGATCCTGTTGCTATATATATTAGTTAAGATCTCTGAGTATTGGGTGACCAACATATCTGTGTTTATACCGGTTGTTTTTTTTTTTAATATTCCTTGTAGAAGGAATTAAAATTATGTTTACTGCTTTCAATTTGTTATTGATAAGTCTCGCGTTATTTTTGCTGCCACTTATTCGTGGAAATTAAGAGAAGATTCAATATTTGTAAAAATAATCATTAGTTCTGTTGTATTAAATTTTTCAAGAAATTCTATAAAAATGAGTTATAATTTATGATAAGAAAAAGAATGAAATCTATCTCTAGTAAGATTGGTTACATTCATTTAAGAAATAAACAACGTTATTCAGTGAACATGGCGTTATGAATAGCAATTGTTCTGCTGGCATATTCCATGATGCGCGCTAGCGCATCATGGAAAATATGCCAGCAGAGCTATTGCTATTCATAATGCCATGTTCACTGAATAATCGTTGTTTATTACTTATATTTGCATTCTTTGAGTTTTTCAAGAATATCAGAGGAAATCCTGACTTACATAAGGACGCAGCTTCTTGTCTTTAGTAATGAAAAACATACGGCTTTAAAATCACTACACCTGATCAATGATCCTCTTCTCTAATAAATCACAAACAATTTATTAAGTATTTCCCTCTCAAATACAGTTATCTATCTGGATACAAGCAGCGCCGTCATCACATTCTCTTAATTTTTGTTTTGATGCAGTTGTGACGTCATCGATCAACGTTATTGAAACCCTCTGACAAAAATCAATAATTTAAATCTATGATGAAAAATAAGAATGCTTTTATAATGATTATTACTACAGAATTCTTTTCTATGATTTTTTTTTTAGTTTTTCTATTTATTTTTAATAGCTGAAATCATTCTTGAAGTCTTCTCTTTCTGAATGTTATTACCCAAGTGTGAAGAGTTATCGTTCTTTGTACAAATATGCATGATACGAAAAAATATAAATATAGCCGTTCTCTAAATTTTTAAAAAGTTTTATTATTCAATTAAATACATTGACCAAAATTAAATTTTTAAAGATATGAATCAGCAATTTTAAATATTCTGAATTTCCTTTTTTTCAAAGAATATGATTAAAAACTTATTTTTATTCCTCTCATGAAACATTTCATATATATACTTCTCAACACGGTATATAAGAGTAGTAGAGATTGTTCTACACAAGTGAGATATAGAGCAATTGCACTTATAGCAGAAGCAGTTGCGTCTATAGTGCGATGAACGCAGTTGAAGCATGCAGGTTCATAGTGGGAGAGAGCAATGGATATGCAAATTATATATTTTTATGCATGTAGACATAATTACGTTCATTTTGACATATTTTTCTTGCATATTGACATAATTTATCTTGCTTGAAGGGAGCAGAAATATGCCAATTTTATACAATGCAAATCTCAACTGCAATATCATGAATTTTCGGGTAGCTTAAAAATTAGATAGTTTAATAATATTTAAGATATTGAGATTTGACTGTATATTTATACATAAAAGTGATACATAACTGTCAATGTATGCAATAACTAGATGTATTTTATCATGATAATCAAAATAACTTTTGTTTTATTTATCTTTCTACATGTACTTCCATTTTGTCTCCTCTGTTCAGCCAATAGAACACAGCAGGCCATACAAAATTTTGACTTTTAAGTGGAATTTTCTTAATTGCATGCCTTCACCAGTGAGCAAACGGCCACGCTGGAAAAGACAGACAGTATCATTCTATGGAAACTAAAATAACTGGCTCCTCATACTGAATCTGTCGCTCAGTTTAGGATAGGTCACATCTACATATATCTCATATAAACTTGGATTGAAGAAAATGTGCATGCCATCATGTTTTGCATCTTAATTTCTTGATGTCTGAAGCAGAATTTTGAAAGCAATTTTCAATCAGAAAGATTACAATTTCAGTTCTCATATAAAGTTTTATAAAAAGTTTTTATTACCTAGGGCTATTGAAGGTCTCGCATATGTCTTATCGATGTATAATGAAACATTTGCTTTTTTTATTTGTTGTTTAATTTGTTGTTGTTTTAGTTGATAAGTCAATGTGGTGTACTGAACAGATAAGATGTTGGACTTCTTAGAACGGAATTTGAAATATCTGGCCATTTATTGTCAGGAATAAAGATTAAAACTGTGACAAATCGTGAATCAAGTATATAGTAGAGACAAATCCATAAGGCTGAGATAGATAATTATCATGATTCATTTCTTGTCCAACTTGTGTAGTAAAGAGCAAGGATACAGAAGATAATACTTGTGTACATTCTTTTTTGATGGTGATTTACTGAGTAATTTCATTTTTTTATTGCCACTCTGTCGTTACAAAATTCATTCGTTTATAAATACCATTGTCTACACAAAACCAATAAAATAGAATTCAAATGAATTTATGCATTGCACTAATGGCAACAAGCATTTAGCATTTTACAGATGCTTTTTTTCTTTTTCCTTTCTGACATCAACATGATTTAAAGTTTTTAAAGTGTTATACAAGTAATGTTGACTCAAGGATGAAAAAGAAACACAATGTTCAGTGCTCTTAAGTTTTTATGAAAAATATTGTAAATTTAAAGTAAATGTAACAAAATATAAAATGATTTGAAAAAATAATCACAGGTTGTATGAAAATGGCAACATTGAATTGAGAATTGCACTAAATTGTCTTCTTCCATATCTCGCCTACACGTCTCCATCATGACGGTCATGTGATATACTGATGGTTTCAATTTGATGACAACCAATTTTTTCTCCCAAATGCTTCATACTGTTCAGAAGTCTGTAATTTAGAAGATACAGAAATTATGAGCAAATAATGCCACTGATATTTATATCATTTTTAAATTCATCAACAGTATACATGATTTATGTCAAAAGTTCTGATTACGATTCTTTAAAGTAGGTATATGCCTACCCCTAATCTATCTCAAAAAGTTAAGTAGTATCCTGAATGTATGCTTGCTTTTAATCAAATGTTCTCTATAGTTTATATTTTCATAATTCACAATAACTTGTTAAATTCCTGCCCCATATGGTGCACCTCATTTTTCTATCATCATTTAACACTTAAAAAATCGTCTTCAAAAAAAAAAGAATTCTATGTATAGAAATTTTTTTTCTTTAAATATTATTTGTTTTCAGCAATAAGACAATTCATTTCTCGTAAGACCTCACTGGCTTACATGTTTTTCAGCTGTTGTTGTTCAGTTTGTTCTCTATCAATGATAATATCCTTGATCCAACCACCCTACATAAAAATCAAAGTCTATGATTAATACAGACAATATCTAGAAATTGAAATGTAAAAAAAAAGATGATAGGCTAGAGTTATTAGTATATGTTTCACCTTTGGACAACTATGATTGAACTTTAATTCTGTTACTAGAGTTGCAGTGGCAATCACTCGATTTGATGATGTGTCCTCCATGACGGTTACATAGTAATTATCAGACGATGATTTCATGGCATGAAATTGGCCTGAAAATATTTTTATTAAAAGCAGTTGAAGGCTACAAAGCAAGCCTCATACTAGTATATAATTCAGTACGTTTGATTTGGAAATTAGAAATGCATTTTGTGTGTTATGCTATGTTTTTTAAAAGTTCTTTTAAGTAATTTCACATATAAATAAGAAAAAGTTACATATTTGTAAGATAATTTAGTTATTATTGATTTCAGTTTACAAAACTGCAGAATATACGTGTACTGCAAAGCTTGTACGGCAGTACACTTACTAGTAAACTCTGGTTTGGAGATATTTCCTACATTGCTTTCTTGAGATATAAGTTCAAGGAAACCTACAGGAAACAAAAAGTTAAAATTGCATTCGATATTACCATGAGTGCATTTCTGTATTTACTGCAGCTTATGAAGTATACCTAGCCGTGTATTTTTTGTTTATTTTTTTTTAAGTGTCAAGTCTTCAGATTTTCATATCACCTTACCTCTGTCAAAATCTGACAGCTGAAGAGGTCTGACCTGAAGGTCTGGGGGCAAAGGTTCTTTATTTTTATCCCGGGAGTACAGCAGGGAGATGTCATACATCCTCATCTCTTTATCTTCTACTTGTTTTAAACAAGACTTCCAGTCACCTGTCTATAAATTTTGGCACTGTGTAATTTTTTTTTTTGTTTCTGAAGTGCCATCTCCAATGCTTAATTAACTGGCAATGAGATATTGTCATGCAATTACCGGTAAAAGCGATAATTTCACAATGAGAGACCTGTATATATATATCTAAAACATTGGTAAACACATAAAGCACAAATATGTTCAATGGTCACTTATTCGGATTTTAGATAAGTTTTGCTGGTGCTCGTTCTTAAAATATATAGCCACATACGAGGGGCGTTCAATAAATAATGTCATTGGGGCTCAGAAAGAAGCAAACGACGCTTTTCAATGATTTAATCTTCATGATTTTACTTATTAATCTCTTTTAATTCAAACACATGTCCGTAACATTTTTTATCCAATTTCTGATTGTTTTTAGAACTCATTTTTGGGTATGACCCTTAGTATACTGGAAAATGGCAGATCCAATGATTTCCTGGACTTGTTTTTTTCCTTCTGAAATGTGTTTTTTTCAAGTTTGGAAATAGAAACAAGTCAAAAGGTCAAAGATCTGGCAAATATTGTTAATGTGAAAAAACATTAACTTTCTGTTTATCCCGTAAACCCCTTTACTCTTTAGGGCATGCGGGTTTGAACGCTGTCATGAAGAAATTCAAAGTAGTGGATTCCTGATTATGGGTCCTTTCTTTGATAAACCTTTCGATTTTTTGCAAAAAAACTGCTTTCTAGACACCTCCAGATATTAAACTGTCTCCCCGAATACGAATTTGAACAAAAACACCACTAATATTTAAGAAAATTGCATATGAATCTGTTTTTGTGCTCTTGCATACCTTTGCTCTTGACAGATCTTCGCCGTTTTTATCAAGTACATCTTATGTTAAATTTTGTTTTAATGGTTTTAAGCAATAGATTCATGTTCCAATATCTGTTTGAATATAAAACAAACGTGGATTACTATAATAACTGATATTTTAAAATAATTGTTAAAACTTTTGTACACGCTGTGGTTTTCACTCATTTTTCAAAATACAGGGTGACCTAAGAGTACCAAGCTTAATTACTGTCAAACGTTTCTTAAAAACAGTGTAAACTACTCCCGATATGATGTCTATCAAATTTGCTATGTGTCTAAAAGTCATTCATACAACATCAAATATTATTTGTTGAAATTTGGCAAACAGTACATAAGTTGTTATAATTTTTGTTGGCAAGGAGGGTACCCATTTTTGATGCCCATTATATAATTTTTTATCCTTGAAATCCACCTGCTAATTTGTCTATTAAAGAGGCATTGGTTGCTGTAAATGTCACATATTTCAGTGAATATTTCTTTGGGATTTTTTACAAGTTTTACAGCAGCTTTAATGTAGCTTTTATTTTCACTCTAGTTTACTGATTCTTTACCATTCATTTATAATGCAGTGTCTCGAATAGCCCCTGTTTCCCAGCTTCTCACGATAAAACTGTGTGATGAAAAGTGGTCACATAAACTGTTATAAATTCATTAAAGATTCAATAATGAGAGAAAGTCAAGCTTTATGTCATATGACTACTATGTTGTATGTCATCGAGCTAATGACATTATTTATTGAACGCCCCTCGTATGCTTCAATAATAATTTTTTCCCCAAAAAAATGGTAGCTTACTGATTTTTGCAAATGACTTACATATACATAAAAAGAATTATTACAGTCAAGAATATTTAAACATTGATTTCTTTAACTGGCCTTTCCTAAAATCTATTTAACTCCACAAGTTACAAGTTTATGGCATGAAAAACGTTGCTTTATTCGATAACCTTGTGATGTTTATTCAAAACCTTTTGATGTATATATATATCACATATATCACAAGATATTGCAGATACATTTCAAGATTTTGAATATACTAGTACATCACTTGTCAAGATTTTCAATATACATCACAAGATTTTGAACATACATCACTAGATTTTGAATATACATCACAAGATTATCGAATAAAGTAATGTTTTACACGCCATAAAAGTTTTCTTTAAAGTGATGCAAACTTTATACATTTTTTTTTAATCTTGCCGAGGTATAACAGCCCCATCAAATTTTATTGTCTTAGTTAATTTTGCGCATTAATTTATAGCTATCAATCATGCTGATTGGAATTTTATCTCCTGGAATTCGACCAATATAATATTACAATGAAAATCAAAGTAATCATTTTACCGCTGTTGCCTCCACCACCCCCTGGATGGCAGTCACCCACAATGCCCTATCCTCGGGGGTGTCAGTGTAGTACATCCTGTCCACTGGTCCACCCCTCAGGATCACCCCCTGAACAATGAACGTGTTGGGCTTTGGTTTTTCTTGCTGTATTATGGTAACATCCTCTATCGAAATAAAAACAATCAATATCATTATATTTTTTAATCAACAAACAAACTGAAAAATAAAGCAATGAAATATAAAGTTTATGAAATAATCTCGTTCTTGAATATGTTTCTTTGATTGTTCTGTTAAAGAATATTATACATGATTTAATATTTATCACAGTCTTTATAGGAACCTAATGGAGGATACATATCTTTTCACACACCACACCCAAAACACACAATTAGCACACACCCAACAAAATATGAGTGCAAAATCTTTGATTTTCCCGTTGATGCCATCTATGTGTCTTTGTGTGCGGTTGTATGGTTTGTACTTTTGATTTGTTAAAGATATACGTATAATGATTTTTTTTTTATATAAATATATAAACCTAAAAAATATATATACATGTATAGTGAGGCGGGACAGAGGTATGTGTGTTATCAACGCTTCAGATACCCATGAAATATGTAATAGAGAGTTGTGTTCAAAATTTCCAATTTTAAGAAAAAAGACAAATGTCGCTATGGGAGCTCCAGATACTTGGAATCTTGGAATACATAAACACCAAGTGGGTATCAAACCTTGCAACTTAAAATCGTTCTGGATGTCCCCTTTAATCAAACTCTCCTCTCGAGACTTGTATCCAGAGAACGTGCCATCCGCTCGTAGGATATAGTAACGCTCACGCCAGTTACGGATAAATTCACCTACAACATCAAAAATAATCATTTTAAATAGAGGCAATATTATTGATATATTTAAAAAAAAACATTATACGTAGATTCTTTGTTTCAAGTGATTATAATTAACATTTCTTAGTCTATACGGTTAATGTCATTTAAATTTTAGAATATTCCACTTTCATTAACAAATATGGCCAAATCACCCCCCCCCCCCCCTCTTATGTGAGCCTTCGAAGTTGTGTCCCAATTTCTCACCTCTTTTCCACAGGTATCCCTCTTTAACTATAGGAGCTATCTCTTTCGGATTTTCCGTTGCCTCTCCTATTGCAGCACTGGAAAATTCCAAGCATTTAATTAATAGTTTGAGTTAGGTATATTATAAATATAACAAAGTACAAAATGCGTACACCCCCTCCCCAATTTTCTGAATTCGAATTACCCGTAGAACGTAATAAATTAGCATAATGATAAACTTTAATTAAAAATCTAGTTTCATTATGTATCGATTCATTTCCTTTCGAGATCCTAAGGTAACAAACTCTATCAAATCGAAACAAGCTATAATCACACATTTATACATGTAACTGAAATAAACATAATTAAAAGGACAGTCCAATATTTCGACTTGCTTTCAATCCCCTCTCAAAATATGCTGAAGAAATTACCTACCTCCCAACTCGGGATTTCATTGTAATGTTTTTCACTTCAGAACGGATGACGAATATTCGTTTCTAACTAGTGTTTTTGACTTCTCCTCCAAATCACACATGATGTACTTCAACTATCTGTTTGTGTAAACTTTCCCAAATTCGACATACCTCTTTGGTGCTATGAACGTATATATTTAGAGCAATCTAAACCATGTTTACCCGGTGAACAAATCAATATTTATGAGGTTTAAAGTCTTGCTTCACTGCGAAAGAATTTAAAGAGATCATTATATTGGTACTGATCTACCTAGTTTTCAAAGGTTGGATCGGTGAACCAGAAAATGTGCATTTTTTATGTGCATTTAAATGAATCTCTAACGAGAGCTGATTGTGAAATTTAAGGCATATGACGTCATTTTTCAATGAGAAAGATTGATGAGACACGAGTAAAGTATCGTAGAAAAAATTGACGACCCCCCCCCCCCCCCCCCAATAAAACACCCTCCCTTTAAATAAAATCGAAAAATTTATATAATTGGTTGTAGTATTTTGCGTGTACGTTTTACGTTTTTAATGATTTATTGCAATTGTTGAGGAAAAAAAACATATCTTTCTTACATAACAAAATAGTTCTGCAAAGTATTATATACATGTAGTTTAAACATGGAAACATCAAAAGTTTCAATACTCTTATTTTTACATTGACCTACTTTTTTGTCCTCTTATCTCCTAACGCTAACAAGGAAATGCTTTTTTAAAGTGATTTTTTTTTTTAATATTCTACCTTTGCGCGAATCAAAGATGTTATTCCTTTGCATGCATACATGTTCATGTGTCGTCAGTTTGTATTGTGAGTTTTCTGCGAGTTATTTTTTTTAAATACGTTTACGTTTCATGGCTTATAAAAATGTATTTTATCTTGATTTTTTACGGGGTAATATACTTTTATTCGTTGAAATAAAATAAATATCTTTTTTATTTTTTTTTATTTTTGCCAGTTTAGCACTTTAATATCCTCGGGGAGGGGGGGGGGGGGGCACAGGCTCCTGACTTTACTTATTTTTCTTTTAATAAAAAATTATCTCTACGTACATGTAATAATTAACATGTTATTATGTAGGGGTACATTTTTTATTAAATGAAAAAATAAGTAACGTCAGGTGGGGGGGGGGGGGGTATAATTGGAACAACTTAATTAAAAGAAACCACACATACCCTTTCACTAATATTGAACAGCGTTGATTAGAATTGCATAAAAGTTTCAATTCTTCGTGTTAATCTTTATCAAAGTACTTTGTATCAAAGTAATTTGATCAATATTAGTATACATATTAACAAACATCTTTGATTTAAAGGCATCGGGCTCGGCATACGTTTTATTAATGTTGAAAATTCTTGCTAAATATTCGTAAACAAAAGAAATCAAGATTGGGGAAAATTAATAAGCGGATTGTAAAACCATAGGGTTTAATATGTCAAAAACAAGGCGGGCCACCCATGCAGGGAGCTGGTATACAAATGATGGTAAGTTTTATAATTTATTTCCATGATATTTAAAGCCAAGTTTCTAGCAGCTTTCTTTCATGCATATTTAATAATTTTTCTTGCAATGTAAATGTTTTGCGTGGAGAACAATGAATTGATTACATGGCTTTTAAGCCCTGAATATTGCGATGATAAATCTACATTTTCAAATTGTCTTTATATTCCATGACAATTAATTTTCTCGATTTTTAAAAATGTTTAATAACTCATGGTCATCATGTACATAGTATTGTATTACATCAGGTTAAGATTTAATGTTTATTTTCAGGGAGGGAGCTGAGCAATCAGTTGGAAGAGTGGCTGTCAAAAGCTACCCCATCTCATTCTCCAGCTAGAGCCATTATTGCTCCGTAAGTTTTTTCTAGATGAAAAGCGATTGACTTTGATATTGTAAATTAACAGACCGGGACCACTCAACCAAAATATTTCATGTTAAGACTTGGCAGTGTGAAAAATGAGAGAAATATTTACCAAAATGATAAATCACCATAATTGATTGGCTATCACATTTTTTTATGATGTCCAAAAGGTTTTCAACTTCTGTTAAGGAGATCTTCTAAAGCATATTAAAACACATTGTCGGAAACCCACGGTCCATCTCGCTTCTCTTACTCTTGGGTAAGAAAAGCGAGACCAACCATGGGTTTCTGACGATGAAAACAGAAACTTTATTATATATATTGATTTGGGGTTTTATATAATGTAAATAATTACATGTAATATATGGAAGAAAAAAAAATTATATTTTGTGTTACGAGTCTGATATTTAATACAATGTATTTGCTGTCATTTTTCAGCCATGCAGGTTACTATTACTGTGGAGCATGTGGTGGTCATGCCTATGGACAGATTGATCCAACCAACGTGTAAGTAAACTGAATGTTTGTCAAACACATTAAAGGATAAAGTAATTGTTAATCATCCAACATGTGTAAGTAAACTAGTTGTTAATAAACCATATGAAAGCATAAACCAACTGGTATTCAGCCAACCTGTAAATAATCCAACTGTAGAATGTAATCAACATGTGAGTAAATTTTATTTATAAAAAGTTTTATTTTATCAATGGATAAAAATGTTTGCTTTTATTTTTCAAATAAAAAGGATTAACATAAAGTATGGGTAATTTTTAAGCAAAAAACCTTGTTTTCTAATTTTAATCCATTACATAAATTATATACTCAACAAAAAAAGAAACGCATATTCAGAATAATATGAAAATCTAAGTTTTCAGTTTAAACCTTATTTTATTTAAGCGATTTTAGAGTGTGTTGTGATAAAAATCAAACATGTCCTATGTTGCAAATTGAAAAGTCAAGTTGATGTCATTTTCATCGCCCCTAAATTCAAGGGGCACAACAATATGTACTGTGCGACGTCTCAATGCTAGTGGGTTTCCAATGTACGGCTATCGTGGAGGAATACCATCTCTTTTTAGTCTCTTGCGAACAATTTATGCACTTTTATGCTGATTTTTTCATCCAGCAATTGTAGCAGCAGTTTTTACAGCAAGTTCTGAATAGCATGATGTGCTAAAGGGGGGGGGGTCTGACGGTCCTGCCTGGTTGTGGTTACCTGCGGCTGGCCAAATAATGGTCTTTAGACGTTATAGTTTAACGGTTGCAAAGCCCATTGATTTATTCCAAATACAGTTGCAACTTCTTGTTGCGTAGGTCCGTTTAGTATCATTGTTAGCCTGGTTGTGTTCATCTTTGTTTCGGCGTGGCATTTCAGCATCAACACTGCAATCAAATCTTAAATATGGGTTTAATAGCTTATAGGAGTGTTAATAGTTTCTCTAAATCCAAAATATTAATGAAAATAGACATCGGATTTAGAAGAAATCATGAAAAACACTACTTTCATAAACATGTTTGATCAAGGGAGATAATTCAACACTTGGGTTTTAAAACCCCATGTTGTCCTTTAAATATGTCACAGGTATCAGAAAAAAGACAGAAAAAAATTGTTCCATGTATATTTTAAAATTATCTTTGACGATTAAAACAATATGCGTTTTTTTTTTGTTGAGTATATTTATGGTGAGTTTTATTTTGTACTTTCAGAAAGAGAGTGTTTATTCTTGGACCCTCCCACCATGTCCGTCTGTCTGGTTGTGCCCTCACCGAAACTTCCACATACCAGACCCCTCTGTATGATCTAATTATAGACCAAAAAAGTAGGTGTGAAAATCACAACAAAAATGTTGAATTCATAAATACTGTTTGCCACATTAATATTTTTTATATGTACACATGATGAAAAACAGTATATGTTTTTAAAACTTGTGCATATTGTACAGATTGGCATTATTAAAAGAATCTTGTATGTAAGATTTTTTACACTTTTTCTACAGTAAATGAAGAATTAAATGCCACAAACGCTTTTGAGAAAATGAAAATTGGCACAGATGAAGATGAGCATAGTATAGAGATGCAGTTACCATACATTGCCAAGGTTATGGAAAGGTATGGATTCCTTATTTTCTTTTTTGATTTTTTTCAGAAGTACCAAATAAAAAATAGAAGAATGCTACATGTAGGTATTAACAAAAGAATACCCCAGCTAAATATTTTTTATATCAAGCCTTATGTAATGATTATGTAAGAATATTACATATAACTTCACGTAACCCTGTTGTAGGAAGCGTGGGCAGTTCACCGTGGTACCAGTTTTGGTTGGTTCCCTGTCTTCAGACAAGGAGAAGCTCTATGGGTCTATATTTAGCCAGTATCTGGCAGATCCCGCCAATTTGTTTGTGATATCCTCCGATTTCTGTCACTGGGGACAACGATTCCGTTATACATTTTATGACAAGTCCTGCGGTGAAATCTGGCAATCCATTGAGGCCTTAGATAAAATGGTAAGAACAATTGTGGATCATTTTCAAGAAAATAAAGTATTTGTAATTATATAAATGGAGACTTGACATTATGCATGTATTTATCTATATGCCAATTTTGGATAAAGCTTTATTGAATAATTGATTTCAATGTACCTGGTTCTATGTTCTAAATTTTTTCTGCATTTGACATATTAAAAATGTCAGTATTTAAATAAACATTAAACATGCATTTTTGTGGAACAATTAACAGAATGATTTTCTTGGTGTCTTATTCCCCAGTTTTGTGCTTTATTTGCAGGGAATGAATGCAATAGAACAGATGGACCCTGTTAAATTTTCTCAGTATCTTAAAGATTATGAAAACACTATATGTGGCAGATACCCTATAGTTGTTCTACTAAATGTAAGTTACACTGCCTTTTTTAGCATATTTCAGTTTTTTAAATATAGTTTTATTTATTTGAGTTTGTTAGAACTATTTGATAAACCTTATGAATATTAAAATGACTTTTATGTATAAAAAAAAAATATTTAAAATCTGATGAAATATATATACTGGTTTTCAGGCAATAGATGTTCTAAGAAGAAATGGAAATGGTCACCGAATGTCCTTCAAGTTCACAAACTATGCCCAGTCCAGTCGGTGTAAGAAGACCAGCGATTCGTCCGTCAGTTATGCAGCAGGTGCACTTCTGATGCAGTAATCCTTATATCGTATATTGTCAGTGGTCTGTTACTTTACACAAAATTTTCGAACTTCAGATTTTTTTGGGTATCTATGAACACAGTTTAAAGTGTACACTCATAATTAGGTAATATATTCCTTGTATTAATGTGTCAGAATAATGAATTAGATATGGCTATAAAGCAAAATTCTGAGTCGTCAGTCTTAATTTGGCTTGAGTCAAGTATGAATGAGTTGCCAGTTTGCATTTACATGTATATGTATTTTGAAGTTGCCTTTTTTTCTTTTGTAATAAAATCTATAAAAAGGAAGTTTGTCTTGTGCATATTAATTTCTATAGTTAATGAAATTAATGCATTACCTTTTAGTATTGAATTGGGTTGACTTTTACATGTTGTAGAGATGGCTTTTACTTGGCTGCTCAAACTTGCTTCATTTCATGAAACAATAAAACGCTTTCTTTGGTTGATACATGTAGTATGGGAATTAATGTTGCAGCTGTTGCAGGAAAAATACCTAACCTGCACACACATGGGACCTTCTGAAGAAAGACAGAATTCTTACTTAAAACAATTCTTACTTAGAACTTAAAAACATGTTATACAATCAATATTCTTTTCATACAGAGTAAACCCGTGTACAGGAATGTCGACAAGATTACTTGGGGAAGAAGATAGGAAAACGAAATTGTTTTGGAGGGTTGTTTTGCATTGTTAATTATATTGCATTGTAATACTAATATTATAATTGATGTCAGAGATCGATTTTGTTCATTACCTAGAGTTCTAGTATTCGATCTTTCCATCTGCGTTGTATAAGTTTTAGTTGTATTGTAATTTATTTTTTATTTATATTCTTTTCATGTGTATTGATAGAAAATCCTTATAAATCAGTGCAAGAATAAGTTGTAGATCTGCAGTTACCATATTTAAATTTACCAACTCTTTCTCCTTGCAAAAGTTCGTAAGGAATCATTGTATATTAGACACTTTCGGTAAAATCGTGTATATTTGATAAGAATTGAAGATGAACAAATGGCAAGATACAATAGCAAAAGACGCTATTATTATTTATGGGGGTCGACTGTAGTTTTCATTGCGCATTACTTCGCGCATCATAGTAAAACGAAGCATGTTCATTGTTTTAAAGCAATTTTTTTCACTTGATTAATAAAATCAAACAAAATTATATAAGAAATTGAGGTTCAAAAATGTAATTACAATTTTATATAACTGAATTATTAACCGATTTTGCAACTGATAGGTAGGTTGACATCGTTATAGTGTGTTTTTGACGTTATGATAAACTGAAAAAAAGGGTAATAAAAATGTTTTTAAATAAAAAGTAATAAACATAGTGTCTTGAAATTTAAAACATAGAAATTTGAGAATCTCTCCATTATTCTTATCATTTTTTCATATCATACCTTTGTGCTCGTCATATTTTCTAGTACTCTATAAAAACAGGAAAATTTGTTAATTTTTGGCCTTTTGAGTTGCCCCCTCTGGAAACAAGACGGTAGAATTTTGTGTTTCTTACACATAATGCACAATATTATATATTATAGTTTTAACCAAAAGTCTATTGTAGTATTTTTATAATTTGCTTTTAAGTGCTAAAAATTGGCATTTTCCTATATAATCCTATAATAAATGTACCTATATTTTGAGATTGTTCCTAAAAATACCTGGACGGTAGATTTCGCCAAACTTTGCATGTACACTAAAATTAATGTAAGTTATATGTGGTATAAAAATGAAGAGTTTCGCTATTGTAGTTTCACACAGTAAAATCCCAGTCGGCCCACTTGTAATTGTCATGTACATGTAGTTAGAATTCTGCCATCAGAAGGTCCCGAGTGTGTGCGAGATCACTTCCTCATCCGTTTTAGGGAACAATTAAATGGGAACTGAAGTTTGTGCAGTAGTAAATTTCTCGGAATTGTTCGGGACAGATGACACTTGGCAGTTAGAAAATGTGACAAAGACGCACACCATGAGTCTTTGGGTCACGCCCACAAAACATAAAATCCCATATCTTTGTTTATTTGAGCAAATAACCTGTCATTATATATACTGACGTACATGTAAAATGCACCAGAGAGATAAGAAAACTTGAAAAGAATATGTTGATTATCTTTCATTCTAAAAGGAAATTTGCCTGACCACAAGTTGTGTTTGTCTCTGATATAATTATGGCGGTTGTATTTCATCCTTGCAGAACATTGCCAAAGTTGAAATCAGGAAGGACACTCTTAGCCCAGGTTTTTTTTTTGGTTATTCACCATAGGGAATATTATATAACATTTAATCCGCTTGAAAAGTCTTTATATTTTTGTATCGTATTGTTTATGTGCCAGACTAAATGTGGCTGGTAATGTATATCTTTATTCCAAGAAACTGCAATGTTGTATTTCATGCGTTTTATTAAATAAACTTTATATAAAATAAATAATTTAATAAAATGAATAATATCAACAACAGAATGAACAATAGACAATATTTTAAACTATCTAAAGTAAATGGTTACATTTTACAAAATGCTTCTTTTAGCCAATATATTGTACTAAACATAGGAAAATACATTTCATTGTCTTCTTATTACATCTCAAAATCAACATTCATACATATGCAT
Organism: Saccostrea cuccullata; assembly: GCF_032062105.1. Taxonomy (NCBI): domain Eukaryota; kingdom Metazoa; phylum Mollusca; class Bivalvia; order Ostreida; family Ostreidae; genus Saccostrea; species Saccostrea cuccullata. Next base: position 183 of record NW_026931268.1, on the reverse strand, counting down.
ATCGTTATTACATGTATCATAGTTATGAAGTTTTAATCATAACAAAAATAATCAAAATTGTAAAAATTGAAAGGAATCAGAAAGAGAGAGAGAGAGAGAGAGAGAAATTGACATGATTTTAATGTCTAGAGAATATTGCACGATGAAGATTTGTTTCCATTGTTTGTTGGAGCACTTTTAGAT